>NC_086014.1:0-200000 GCF_030014385.1 Trichomycterus rosablanca
AGCTGGTGATGTTCAATGATAAGGTGCTTTAAATACACAGTCTTCCCTTCTGTGATAGAGTATGAGAACACAATGTTTATAATGTTCAGCAACAAGAGCCAGTGCAAATCATCCTCTGGTACCAGGTCACCAAATATCAAAGGTATGTTTGTGATCAAACACAGATTTTGTGATGCATTTAATCCAATTCCATGTCCTCCACAGTCAAGGTTAATATTTGTTGGCTTGTTTTTCTTTTCCAGATAGCCATAATTAAAAGCATACACCCTATTTAATAAGCTTTTTCTAGAAATAAAATGCTTCATTAAATATACAAATAGCAATCTGACCTCATATTGACCAACCCCTTCCAAAATATCATGCATGATGTCAACTGCATAATTTTCTGCAATATTAAAATATTGCAGAGTGTTAAGTATGCTATTTCGTTTAATGCCAAATGAGGAAGTTAATGTCGGATCATCTACCAAACTAGTATAATGTTGATCATTAAGAGCTGGTGATCTTAATGTCAAACGTTGGTCATCTTCTGAGAAAACTGACTGAGCTGAAGATTTATCAATTAAGCAAAATCTACAGAAATAATTTGCATTAAATGACTCCAGGAACCCAAGAATGCTATGCATACCCAAGTTATCACCAGTAATTTGTGCGAGAGTGCCACGTAAAGAAACATCAGCAAATGGAACAGTAACTCCAGTGGTCTGTAATATTTTTAAGTCCTTTACTAAGGGTTGGAGTATTTCATCAATTCCATATTTCTTTGCATCTTGTGCATGAAACAGTGATACCAGATGAATGTTCATTAGGGCAGAACTTACGATGGGGGAAAGATTTCTAAGGATGAAATAAATGCAACCAATTTTATGTATACCTTTTTTTGAACCTAGAGGATTCGCACACTCAAATTCATCATAGTAGATTTGGATTTGAAGGGCAAACTTATTCGATGAAAATAAAGGATGACTTTTAAAGTAGCTTCCATCACAGAAGTCCTCATATCTATCACTGAGTACAACTTTGTATCATCTCACAAATACTTTTATTTTTAAAAATGAACTGGAGTGTTTTCAGTATGGGAATGTATATGAACTTATCATTGATTGGAACTTGCTGATAGGTTCCAGTTTTGCCATTTCGTCTGGTATCATACCGTACTCCTAGGCGAAATTCAACTGGCTGTACTATATCCCATTTTTCACTAAAATATTTCTTCCATTTGCTATCAGAATTCAATTGGCTAAAAGGATTGTCCATACTTTTAAAGAACTCTTCTATGGCTGATCTGGAGGTATTGTCAGCTGGGAGCAAATTCATTACTTATTTCATATATAATATTTCACTGCAAATCTCCAACAAATTCCTGTAAATTCTCAATAGTAGAAAGAACTACAGTATTTGGTACAGCGCTTCCAAGAAGTTTTGCTATTATAGAGGCACACATGTCTTTGCTGTGAGTTGAAAATGAAGGGGCAGCTTCAACATTTAGGCACTGAGATGAAGTAACGGGTGGTTCATAGTTTAAGCAATGAGAATAATTGTGCTGTTGGGTGCCAATATTTGAAGGGGTCTCATGAGGCGCACAAGTGCTGTCAATAGGAGCATGTACATTAATTAGATGTCTTCTAAACCCTGAATAACTTGAAAACTGCAAGCAACAACCTATTTGACCACATTTCAGTCTTAAATTTTTCCCAGGATACATTCCAAGAATTAGTTTGAGGTGCCTGAACAAATGTAATGCTGTATCAAAGGATGAAGCACAAAGAAAACATCTCAACATTGTTACTGCAAAAGCTAATTACTGCTTGTTCAATAGCTTTGCTCTCAACTCTTTGACTTTTGGCGTTTCTTCTGTTGTGCCAATATCAATATTGTACAAAGTAGTCTGCAAAAATGTGTATAGGCTGTATAGAGCATCGTCATATTTCACACTGAAAACAGAACAGCTCATCAAATGCACCCAAGGATGTACTTGACTGACATGGAAGAAGCTTTCTGTCCAACACTATGTAGAAGCTGAAAACCTGTGCTTTTGAAGTCCCTGTGGCCAGAAGACACGGCTGGGGGTTTCCTTCAATGGTCATGAGGTGATCTTCCAAACTCTGGCAGGACTAAAACACACAAAAAAAACACTTATATATAAACTATTAGTTTTAAAAATGTTGCATAAACACAATATTTGAAACTAGATCCCACTGTCTTAACAAAACTTGTGAAATTTCACCAAATGATCTGTTGCATCTTCGACACTGATCTTCTTGGGCCGCTTCCTTCCAGATAGTTGTGGAGAGAGAAGATGCAGCAAGACAAAGAGAGAGGCCATGTCGCTGTCCCAATCTGCAGAGTGTAAGTAGCCAAATTTACTTAAGAATGTCTATTCACATTTCTACCTTGAAGAGGACAAGGTTACCTCTATATTCAGCCATTCATAACGTCCTAAAACTCGCTGTTTAAAATGGGCTGGTCAATACAAACTTTGCCATTCATCTAAAATATTTCTAAAACAATGCAGCCATAAAATCAAATCTTGAGTTAGAATATTTCAAGGAAGTAAAAACATCACAGCATTAGTGTATGGGCTCACATTAAGATCAAGTTTTGCAATGACACAAAATGATTGTCACTGAAGTTTACTGGGGAAACGGCAGAAGTCGGCAGGCTATTGAGATTTTTAGACTTTTTAGATTTTTTTTACTACCCTAATGAAGTATAACTTGTAATACCAGGCTCATCAGCAGTGTCTGATTCGTCATTCTTTTAACAATAGTTAAATGCTACTTAAATGCTACTTCAATTCTAGCAATGTTAATAATCAAAGTTACAAAGATAGGGTCTAGAACAAGTTACAGCAAAAAATAGACACTTTAACCAGAAGCTTACCTTACCCAGGAATACAAATGAACACTATAAAAGTTACAAGCACTGATTAATTCAATGGCTGGAGATTTAATTTTATACTAAGCTTAGCCCTGCCCCTCAATTCACACCTAGGCCTCCAACAATAGGCACTGTAAGATTTACAGTATGGAAGTTTAGCAGGAGGAGCTATATACCAAATTTCTGATAATTCTGTAAATATTCTAAAGTAAGTGAATTCACCCGACGTATTGTGGTATACAGTTTTCAGATTTTGGTATACATGTTGGTTTCTAACAAAATTGAAACCTGGTTTTGTAATAAGTTTCTGAAAATGAATTGGAACTTATTGTGTAGTGTCTGTGTAGTGTTTCTAAAACAGACAAGACTTTGTTGGGGAGTTTTGAAATTCCAGAAGAGGCTAAGTTAAGTTTTACAATAAACCCGACGCAGTGTGGGTTATGCCCGAAGTAGTGTGGCAGTAGTTAAAGCGTAACTGTTTGGAATGCGACATACTGTGACTAATAAGCCTAAGTTTTACAATAAACCCGAAGCAGTGTGGTTTATGCCCGAAGTAGTGTGGCAGTAGTTTAAAGCTTCAGAGTCCGAAGTACTGTGACTAGTATAGCCTTAAATTAAACAGTAAACTCAAGGCAGTAAAAGCAGTTGTCTAAGCCAACGCAGTGTGGTTGTGTCCTGATATAGTTTGCCCTACGTTGTGCTAACTGAACTAGATAGTGTTTGGTCATTAAAGCAGGGTGCTTTTAGACTATTAAATCTAGTAACAGTTTACAATGGAGAAACTAGTCATTGCATACATTGCCAAGCATGGTTCAAGTGGATTATTTGAAGGGATTGAGAACACTGGGGATGAGCCCTATCAGTGGGCTATATCCCGGTTCGAAAATGATCCTAAAATGCTTAGGAATAATAAGAAGAAAAATTTTGCTAATGCACTTCATGCCATTTTCGCTTCATACAAACTAACTAGGAAAAGGTTAGATGAAGTCGAGTCAGAGAGAAATGCACTTGAAACAGAGAACACAATGCTTCATTCACAAATTAGCGAAAATGTTATGTCTGAAAAACTATCAAGCAGGTGAAACTATTCCAACATCTCTCAATACCAAGAATACAATCTGTAATTCTAAAAGCCACATCTTCATTCCAGGAACACAATCTATACCAAGTGCTCAAACTTTTTATTTACATTCATGTGTAGGGATTACATTTTTCAATAATGAATTTCAATTAATTAATTATTCACTTTTTCTGAAGTGAGCCTCCCATCATAGGTGTTAATTAACATAATAATAATTTTACCTTATATTGTTTATAAGTTATCTTAAAAACAAAACATTGTAGTTCTGATCAATTATGATGAAATAAATTGTGTTTATATTTTGATTTATTACAAAGTTGTATTTGCATTCATATTGACAATATTTATATCAAACCAGCAAAATCTCACAATCACATTTATGCTCCATTGTACTTCAAATAAATCAGCATCAAAAAAAGAAAAAGTTCAATATTTCATAATGCTTTGATGTCATTGCATTATGCATTGCAAAGCAGTGCACACAGGGCAGTGATAGCTCAGTGGTTAATGTACTGGACTAGTAAACAGAAGGTTGCCGGTTCAAGCACTGCAACCACCAAGTTGCCACTGTTGGGTCCCTGAGCAAGGCCCTTAACCCTCAATTGCTCATCGTGTTCAGCTCATTGTGTGAGTCGCTTTGGATAAAAGCGTCTGCTAAATGCTGGAAATGAAAATTAAAGCGAACGGTAAACAGCACACCACGACCCGAGTCAAACACACAGCTTTACCTGAGCTTCACTTCATCAAATTAAACCCAAATCTTTATCCGTGTTATTTCCTTAGAGATTAAATCCACTTGTTTGGTCTTGCCGGCCATCTTCTATGTTTCTGTAACCCATACAAAGATGAATAATAACCGGTATTTTTATATAGGAATGCAGTTGTCCATTCTAAAAAATATTTATCTATAAAGGTTTTATAAACTTTTATAATTAAAAGTTTATAAATTATAATTTTATAATTAAAAGTCATTTAAAATGACTGTTTTGTATTGAATTGCTTCACCTGTCGGAACGCGTGTTACAGGTGTTACACTGCAGTAATGAGCCTGAACATGTTGGCGGCTTGGCGCATGCGTATTGAATCCCTGATTTTTCTCCAGCTATATCATCACAGATGTTATCAGACTCGATTATCGCTAGGGTGGCCAGACTTCCAGTTTTAGTTCAGACAGTCCAGGAACATGTCAAAACAAATGCTTTGTATTTCATTGGTTTAACGTCCTCATTTGACTGCTTATAGTGCTACCACTGGCCAATCGCAGAAGGTCTGCCCTCTAAATGCTAGTCTGTGATTGGGTGGTTGAATTTCGGCCGCACGCTCTGGTCTGTAAACATCTCTACCTGAGTCAGTTTTGTCAGCTCTCATGCTCAGAAACGCTGTAAAAATGCCAAAAAGTAAACTTTTGGAGGCAGGGAGGAACGGACTTAAATATGAAAAGTAGACACAACATTTAGTGAGTAAAACCGTAATTTGTTATAGAATTCTTGCTTAAATTGGTCAAAAACTCTGTTATATGGGTTATGGTTTCATTCTGTGTGTTGCAGTATCATGTCCCCCTGTTCCTGGCATGATGTCCTCCTTTTGGGTGTAATGTGCTCCTTTTTGTGACTATGAATGTGGCCACCCTAATTATCGCTGCACCCTGAAAACGTCCCCCTCACCTAGTACAGGTCACGTGCTAAAAGGTCGTCTACTATCGTTGTGTTGTCTGTTCCTTACTCTGGTTCTTGAGTGGACCTGCTCTCTTATTTTATTTTATGTTTAAAATAAGCACTTTTTGCTTGATTGTGCCACTGGGCGCCCACTGATCCATGCTAGCAAGTACCGATACATTTGATAGAACACTAAAGCAACTCATTAGCAGCTACCCCTAAAAATGTATAAGTTTTTTTACTTCCAGTTCATATTCTTTTTTTTTTTCCTGAGCTTTGTTTAGATACAAACCTTCTTTGTAACTGCATGAATTAAAATGATTGTAATACAGAAATTTAATATTTCTTTTACAGATGTTAGCATTTTAATTGATTTATAACATTTTTAGTAACAGAAAGAAAAAAAAAACAGTATGACGAGACTAGAATAAATATATATTTTATTTCTGCCAATCATAATCACCCGTTTCACCAACAATGATAAAGCAAGTGATTCTGCACGTTCAGTTCTTCAACCAACCACCACGGTTTCCTCATCAGAAAATTCATAATAAGGAACCTCCAGGTTTAACGGAGCGGGACCTTTACGGATACGACCGGAGGCATCGTAGTGCGATCCGTGGCAGGGGCAGTAGTACCCTCCAAAATCGCCCGCATTGGCGATGGGTACGCAGCCCAGGTGGGTGCACACTCCGATCACAATGACCCAGGAAGGATTAACCACCCGATCACGGTCGTGCTGGGGATCACGTAACTGAGACAGATCTACTTCTGCTTCAGCAGTGATCTCCTTCTCTGTACGGTGACGTACAAACAATGGCTTCCCCCTCCATTTAAATGTCATGTTTTTCCCCTCTGGAATATCGGACAGCTTGATCTCGATTTTGGACAGAGCCAATACGTCGGCCGAGGCGCTCATGGAGGAGATGAATTGAGTGACGGCTGTTTTAGCGGCGTAGACCCCCATCACCGCCGTGGAGCCCGTAATCAGGTAGGAGAATGCACGCCTGGCATCACCGCTCTCCTGCGATGGCTGCTTCGGGTCCAGCACCTCAGAACGACGATAATCAGAGAAATCAGGAACCCGGATGTCTGTGTGGGCAAAACGCACGCTGGCACGAACTACAACAGAAGAAAATGACATTATTATTATTATTATTATTATTATTATTGCAGGTTCCAATAATGGATAAAGATAAAAAAAGCAGAAGTATTCACAGTCAGAACTATTTGAGATGTTATAAGATGACAATGAATGGATTGTAAATGTTAAAAGCTTTTTCCTAATACAATGGCTCTTAAAAATTTACATATTTTTTTACTTTTGCTTTGTTTCATTTCTTCTAAATAAATAATGCCTTTATTTGTCATAAATACATATGCACACATACAGTACAACTAATTTCTCTCTTTGCATATCCCAGCTTGTTTTGGAAGCCGGGGTGAAAGAGCAGGGTCAGCCATTGTACAGAGCCCCTGGAGCAGAGAGGCTTAAGGGCCTAGCTCAAGGGCCCAACAGTGGCTGCATGGTAGAGCTGGGATTCAAACTCTCAACCTCTTAGTTGACAGCCCAAAGCTCCGCCCACTAGGCTACCACTGGCCCAATCATTATTATTATTATCATTGTTAAACAATAATTATTAAAACATTCTGGTAAAAATAGCATAAAATAAAATTTCATTATGAAATCAATTATCAAAAATAAATAAATCAAAGTGACTACGTCATAACATTTGTAATACTGATAATCGGTCAGAATATACCTGAGTGCATTTGCGCATGTGCAGTACACATGTCAGCTTGCGAACAGGCTAAGGTTAGCGCTAGCATTAGCATGCTACCAATAATCATGAGTTAAACTAATTTTAGTTCTTAATTAAAAAAACAAACCGTGTCAGTAAACATGATTAAATATTAGAACATATCAATACTTGTAATAAATACACAATAAAAATTTTTTATAATAAGTGCACAGAAAACACTCTGTCCTTGAGTAGTTAGTAGAAAGGCTGTATTACTAATCCATATGTTCTAAGAATGAAGTGCACTAGATAGTGTGTGTAGCACCGCGCTCTCATACTAAAGAGCACAGCGCGGTAGTGAACATCAGTCAATATTTAAGACGCGGCCGGACTCACCGCTTAAACAGCAGGACACAGGGTGAGCAGTTTTAGGACTGAGCCCATTCAGAGACTCCCGGCACAAAAACGGCTTCTTTACATCCAGCAGCAGCCGCTTGTCGGTACCAAGCGCGATCCCGGGGACCAGAGCGCGAAGTGGAGCGGATACAGGCGAATGAGAAGCCTGGAGATATGCTGCCAAAGAACCGGAGCGGGTGAACACCGCCATCTTCCCCTACTGCTACTGCCGCCTGAGGGGCGGGGCTAATCATACACGTAGTCCAGATGTGACGTCATAAAGAACGGACTGGTGGACACCGGTAAAAAACCTCACGTCAAAGTCTGCAAATCAACCATCAGATATTCAATCAGACTAAACATTCATTCGCTATCTGTTTTACCTCCGCTTACGGGTTTGATCCCCAGGTGGGGCGGTCTGGGTCCTTTCTGTGTGGAGTTTGCATGTTCTCCCCGTGTCTGCGTGGGTTTTTTCTGGGTGCTCCGGTTTCCTCCCACAGTCCAAAGACATGCAAGTGAGGTGAATTGGAGATTCAAAATTGTCCATGACTGAGTTTGATATAACCTTGTGAACTGATGAACCTTGTGTAATGAGTAACTACCGTTCCTGTCATGAATGTAACCAAAGTGTAAAACATGACATTAAAATCCCAATAAACAATGCCCTGGTCATATTTTTTAAAGTGTTAAGATGATTACCAAGTTTATTAAATTTAAGCACTTGTGCCATTGATTGGGTTACACACAGTGGTCTGTGTGATGTCTAACTAAACTGCAACTATAAAAAATATAAAACACTGAAAGACCATGAAAGTGTAACATGAAAATAAATAATTTATTCAAAGTGATTTCACAATTTAATCTAAATTATATTTAAACTGAAAACGTCTCTTACACTTTTATTTAAAATACATTTTGCTGTATGGTAGCTCAAGAATCTTCAGTTTTAGTGTTTTTTTCCTCAAATGCACTGACCGATGCACTTCACACGAATGCGGAGCTCTGAGGCTTCCAATATTAAAACAACTGGTTCAACACATGTTGACATTCAAATCATTCAAGTGTTCATCATGATGTTGGATTAATGTTCCATCAGAACCCTAATCAAACCTGAACCCCCTTAAACATTCCCTAAGCATGGCCTGAACCCCATCTAAACACAGCCCAAACTCCACCCGAACCCCATCTAAACACAGCCCAAACTCCACCTGAACCCCCTCTAAACACAGCCCAAACTCCACCTGAACCCCATCTAAACACAGCCCAAACTCCACCTGAACCCCCTCTAAACACAGCCCAAACTCCACCTGAACCCCCTCTAAACACAGCCCAAACTCCACCTGAACCCCATCTAAACACAGCCCAAACTCCACCTGAACCCCATCTAAACACAGCCCAAACTCCACCTGAACCCCATCTAAACACAGCCCAAACTCCACCTGAACCCCCTCTAAACACAGCCCAAACTCCACCTGAACCCCATCTAAACACAGCCCAAACTCCACCTGAACCCCCTCTAAACACAGCCCAAACTCCACCTGAACCCCCTCTAAACACAGCCCGAACTCCACCTGAACCCCCTCTAAACACAGCCCAAACTCCACCTGAACCCCATCTAAACACAGCCCAAACTCCACCTGAACCCCCTCTAAACACAGCCCAAACTCCACCTGAACCCCCTCTAAACACAGCCTGAACTCCACCTGAACCCCCTCTAAACACAACTCGACCTGAACTCCACCTGAACCCCCCTCTAAACACAGCCTGAACTCTGTCCAAACCACCATGAACATAACTGTGCATGACCACCATGACCATAACATAACAACAGTCCAAACATAAAGCCCCCTTAAGATGCCCTGAACAGCGTAAATTGTCTGAACCCTATTCAGACAGCCTGAACGTAGAACCACTACTTGACCATGGCCTGAACCCAGGTTGGGAGGTGGAGGAAAACTGGAATAGATAAAGGAAAGAACTGGAAAAGAACAACTAGAGAAAAAAAAGTCACTTTACCTGTTACCATGACAATAAAATGTGTGACATCACAACAATTAGGAGCTAATGAAGGGTAATGAATGTGAAATCAAAACACTCGTTATGAACCCTCAGGATATCTCAAGAATGAAATAAATACAGTGCACGTGCATGGGTGGAGTTCGTCTCTGTGGGCGTGGTTCACCACGCTCAGTACAGGAAGGTACCGAAGCTGCCCATGCCATTTCTGCGGAACTGATTTCCCTCAATAGAGATAAACATCTCCTGGCTCAGCAGGTTCTCGTCGTTCTGCATGGAACCCACGTCTTTGGTGCAACTTCTCTGAGCGTGACGCTTCGTCCCTAGCATCGCCAGCAGCTCCTGTTTAATGACCTCATTTCCTGCAGTGAATTCTGGGTGAAGGCTGCTGGGATGAACCTCAGCAATAACCTCACAGGCCGGCTCCACATCAGATTTCAAATCAGTCTCATCTTTTAACTTTGTGGCTCCGCCTTCTGTCTGGTCATCATCCACTTCTGTTTCTGTAGCAGCTACACATGGAAAGCACGGTAGAAATGCATTAGCCAGCAGCGTAAAAAAAAAGTGACATTACGACCAAAATGTACTTCATCTGGACTGTAAACAAACTTTTACCATCACTGGTTAGATAATATTTATTTCAATTTTTGTTAACAGTCCAGATGAATAATTTATGTCAAATTATTTTTCTACAACACCCCCTCAACAATGTCTCTACTCAACTGGTGTGTAACTACATCAACTTCTTTCCTGTAAAAGTGATTTTATATTCCAAATCAAAGCATGTCCTCTTAGATAAACTTCTAACAAAGTGATGTGGATGCAGGTGTGCTAGCTCTGACAAACGTTTAAGCTAATTTTCAGCTTCCTCTCCATCCACAGTGTGTGAGAGACTGTTTCAGTAACCCTGACTGCATCATCACTGGTCCTGCAGTACATTTAAAATCTTGAGGTTTGTTTTCTAACCCTCCACTAAGACAGAAAAGGTAATCCCAGACACTTCTTACCTTAATAATACATTTATGGTTACAGGATGTTTGTTTAGCAACATACACAAATGGGGCTTGAATGAGACAAAAATGATTTAATGTACAGAACACCAGTCCAAAAATCATCTAAGTTATATCATAAAAGGTCTAAGTGGCATCTCATATTGTAGGAGGGAACAGCAAACCAAAAATAAATCCCCTCATGGTCAGGTAAAGAAATACTGAATAATTCAACAGCATAAAACTCTGCTAGCACTCAGATTAAGGAAGATAAATATTCAGAATATTCTAACTGAGTGTTGGCAAAACATTAAGATAAATGAAAATCCTGATCTGCTGACATTCATCCCACTGCTCCACATTACTAACACACACACACACACACGGTCTAACTGATGAAACGTAGTGCTGTGTGAAGCAGAATGTAATAAAACGAGCATTTCTGATGGCGTACCTGTGTGATAATCTGGTTTCACCATGATGACTCCATATCCAGCATTATTGTGGATCACATTATTCACCATGGTAATCTTCGGGAGGACGTCCAGCTCATCTGCAAAATCCTACACACCCCCATATTTATTTATTAGGATTTTAACGTGACGTTTTACACTTTGGTTTCATTCATGACAAGACAGGTAGTTATTGCTTACAAAAGATTAATCAGTTAAAGTTTTGTATCTCTAATTCACCTCACTTGTGTCTTTGTGTGGGTTTCCTCCCACAGTACAGACAAAGGGAGAACATGCAAACCACACAGAAAGGACCCGGACCGATACACCTGGAAATCAACCCCAGGACCTTCTTGCTGTGAGGTGACAGTGCTACCCTCCAAGCCACCATGCTCCCCTGAGCAGCTGATCTGGTCTCTAGTTATTATAACCATTTAGTTATAACCAGTATCATTTATTCATGGGACAGTTACTTTTTCATTTGGGTAATAGAGGTGTTGCGTAATCTTCATTGTTTCTTATTTACTTCTTCATTTCCTTCCATACACACTGTATACGCAGTGTAGAACATAAGGGCCAGGACTTTTTACAGTGCTGTAAGATTAATTAATGGAAGAGCTAATTAATGGATGAGCCCGGCTCACCTTACCTTAATGAGTACACCCTCCTTACAGTGATGGATCCCGTTATTCACCAAACTGCACACACTGCCGGGGTAGATCTCCACTCCTGCTCCCTAATAAACACGGACAACAATGTCAACACAAACACTAGATACATCAATACAGCGGTACCTTGTAACTTGACGTCCCGTAAACTTGAAATCTTTAAAACTCAACACCCTTCATAGAGAAATCTGTTCCCTTAACCTCAATGTGTTTAAGCCACTTTGTTCAGCGCTCGGCTTGATCGGTAAAACGTGTGTGAATCTGAGCTGAATCTGCATTAGTGTGGAATAAGCGTCAGATCCAGGGTTACAGCTCCACATGTATCTGTGTTTATCTGGATTCTCCTCCCTGTTTCACTTTTAAACTTGTGTTACAGCTCCAGCTTCTGAGAAACGGTGAGAATCAGAATCAGCTTCTCCCAGAGTCTAAAACGCTTCTGGTTGAGAATAAAGCTTAACGTGGTTTAATGTAGTAAAAGAAGGAGACAGGAGCACTAAACTTCTCTTCATTATTACTGCTCATAAGTTCCTCCACTAATCACATTCCTCACTCACCGTTTTACTACAATAAGTCACGCTAAGTTTTAAGTGGCGCAAATGCATTTTGTCACTTCTCATGTGAATGCGCTGGTGCTGAAGGGAATACGGTATTCCAACATCAAGCATCTCCACCATTAAGAAGCGCCAGGAAACAATAAAGAAGTAAAACTAAAGTGCAGCTTTTATTGTATTTTTATTGATTTTTAACTGTTTGTAATTGTATTTCAGTGTGTTTATATTATATTTGTGTTATTTTCAGTGTTTAAGTGTCAAAAACAACCTCATTATTTTACATGAGATTAAAATATCTGCAGCTCCACGGGACCATGGACGCATTAACAGGTTTCCCAAACATCCTATTTGGAAAAAATACCTTAGAAACTCAACGTCTTTAAACTCAACGCCACTCCCAGAACTGACTGACGTCCAGTTTCAAGGTACCTCTGTATAAAGGTTTGTTGAAGGGGTTTGATGGAGGACATGGAAGCACCTGCTTCAGTTGCACATCAGAAATGAATGAACATTTACTTAATAATGAAGATTTACATAATTGTATTTTATTTTTTAAATACAAACCTTTGATCCGTACAGGTCACACATGTTCATGATGAGCTCAGACGAAGTACGAACGATCACTCCTGTGTTTTCACACTGTAGTACACAGTTCTCCATCTCCAACTTCCCCTGTCTGACACCTAAACACACACACACACACACACACACACACACACACACACACACACACACAAATCAAGTTTTCAGAACAATGAATCTGTTCTAAATTATTCTGATGTTTTCAGGATTTGGAGTTCTGATCTATGTGATTTATACTGGAGTAAGAAAATGTTTACTGTCTGACCCATAATTCAAATAAATTCATGTTAATTATGAGAAACTCACAGAGAATTCCCTCGATGGCGTCGTGTTGGATAAACTTCAAGTTGGAGATTTTGACGTCAGTACCGATCGACTCCACAAAGGTGTCTCCTTTGCTTCTCTTCTCAATAACAATCTCATCGGGCAGACCGTAACCTGCACGCAGAAAGACATAATGAAATGACTACAGCGCCATGAATAAGTATTTAATTCATTTAATTTTTTTAATGAGATTAAACCTTTTCTTCACTATGGAGGCTGCTTTACAGAACTGCTTTGAGTTACACTGGAGCTTTGCAGCAGTATTTAAGGTCCTGCAACTGCATTTCAACTGGTTTCATCTCAGGACTTATACTAGTCCATTACAAAAGCTTCATTCTGCTAGACTTGCTGTTGTGCTTTGGATTGTTGTCTTGTTGCATAACCCAACGGGCGCCTAAGATTCAGGTCTCGAACTGATGACCAGACATTCAGTATTTATGGTTCCGTTAACTTGGACTCAACCAAACCACAGTGAGAGCAGTTACCTACAAATTAAGAAGTTTTAAACAGTGATGAATCTACCCATGAGTGACTGGCCTGCTGAAAGTTCTCCAAAGACTCAAAAGTGCTAAAAGTGCTCGTCTGAGCAAGCAGAGATGCTGTGACTGAGGGTAACTCAGATTATATTTTTCTTCTCTCATTTTTGTAGTTCAGCTTTAATTGTTTAAACCTAACATGTTCCAACACTGACAGAAATAAATAAAAGTGGAATTATAATCAGATGTTCATGCCGTTACCTTCCAGCAGGATGGAGTCGGCGATGCTGATGGGTTTAGTGATGATGTAATGACCCGGACACACAATCACCACGTCCCCTTCATAACAGGAAGCGACCGCTGCTGTCGGCTCACTGTGAAACTAAACAAATTAATTTATTTGGTTATAAACTAATCAGCCTGAAGTAATCATGATTACATTTATAACTGCAGTGAAAACAACCTTGCTCAAGGGCCCAATAGTGACAACCTGGCAATTACTAGTCCAGTACCCTAATCGATAAGCTACAGTTGCCTACACATATACCCACTGTATACATACACATAAAAAAAAACATCTGAGGGATCTTCAAAAAGCTTCTGCACGTGTATATTGTGGTTATAAGCGGTGAGGATGGAGGAGGAGGAATCGCTCGTGTCTGAGAGACTGAGAGATGCTTATAGTCGGGATTTAGCTCCATCTGATTTCCACCTTTTTGGAGGCTAAAAGAAGCTTTAAGGGGAAGAAGATTTTCATGTGATGATGATGTGAAAGCAGCGGTGCATCAATGAATACGAACTCAACCCAAAACATTTTGCTGACGGCATCAAGTTAGTGTTTGTTCATGTACCTGAAGCTCGAATTCCTTCCCTGTGTACAGCGGAATCAGTTTATCGTTCATCAGGTTTTGGAGAGAATGAACGGTGGTGGAAGAGGAAACCACGTGAATGGTTCTACCTCCGCCAGCACGTTCTCCTTTAGAACTGTAGAGCTGCTGTCCACAATTCATCTTGTAACCCAGAACGTACCTGCAAGAACATCAAAACCAAACCGAAGTCAACAACATGTCCACGTGCACCAGCAGGTCGAACCGTGAATTCTGCTTTAGTCCAGATTGAAAACGTATTATATTTGTATACTCAGGCTTTTGATTGGTCTTTCCAAACAAAGGGTGTGTGGCTCTGAGAATGAGGGTCTGGGTACGATATGTTGGCTCATCAGTCTGCATCTGGGTTTGACCCCTAAGAACCAGGCCTGCAAACCCCACCTTTAGACAAAGACGCAGAGCTTAAGGGGTTCAAGGTCATTGAGATTTGTGGTGATCAGGGATGTTGGGTTGCTGACGTTCTGTCGTGGGGGAGGTGGGCGCTGATGTCCCTTTTGTACTGTATGCTTTGTTTCATTCTAATTTAGTCAAATGATCCTTCAGGTCACACAAAGAGGAGGCCTGGAGGATCCTGTCGAGTCTGGTTCCTCTCAAAGTTTCTTGCCACTGTTCCGCTCATCTGCTCAACGGGAGGTTTTGTTTGTCGGTCCTGGATTCTGTAAAGCTGCTTTGAGATGATGTTGCTAATCAAATACAAACACCCACAGATCCCCTGCACAAGTACCAGAAACCAAACAAACTAGAGAACCATCAAATGGATATTATGGAACATCTGAGAAAGACACTATAATCAGTTATTATCTGGACTCAGACCTGAGCAGAGGGTTCTCGATGATGCGCAGACGCCGTTTGAGCATCTCCATCTGTTCGTACATGCGGAGACCCTCCACCAGGGACACGTTATCCATCTCAGACTCAGAGTCGCTGCTCAGGCTGTTCCTCAGCCGTGAGAACTCCTTAAAAGTGTTGGTGCAGCGCTGCACCAGCATGTGGTACTCCTCCACTAACCCCGCCGGTACACGGTCTTCCAGAATATCAAAGTACCTGCACACATCACACACTCATGTTTATTCGTTATGTGTACAAAACTACTTTTATTTATGTACAAAAAAACTAAACAAGCTGTATGCTGGATGTCTTATGTTTATTATCATTATTTGGGCAGCACGGTGGCTCGGTGGGTAGCACTGTCGCCTCACAGCATGTTATAAATAGAGGGGAGAACACAACAGCACAACAGAGAGGAAGAACCTGCCTGTTACAGTTACTACATTATGCAACACGGTCCCTAACGTTACTAACGTTCATGTACCTACTGTTTCCAGATGAAGAATTATTCCTTCTTGAGTGAGTAGAAGTTAAATGAGCAGTGGGAACAAAATAATCATGAATGAAACTGAACTTACAGCCGCAGTCGTGGCTCCACGCAACGGACAAAATAATCAAATTCATCATCCTCATCTTCCTCATCCCACTGTCTCCATACGTGCTTATAGAAAAACCTGTAGAGAAGCCAGGAGAGAACATTCAGTCATATTCACTCACTGTGTCATCACGGACAGGGCCACAGTGGGTCCAGAGCGTAATCAATAATATACACACAGTACACAAAGTGCACAAGAACCCCCCCCCCCCCCCCCCCCATCCTCTAGTTATATAAATAATAAGATCAATAACATTAATATGTAAGTAATATTGAGTTCTGTCTGTTTTTATACATTTTCCATTCTTTTTTATAGAAATAAGTTAACGGTAGCTGATGGCTCTAACATCTGCACACAGCTGGTGTTCGGCTTCCATCACATCTGGGTTTTATTCCATTGTTGTTAGAAATATTTTGAAAATAAATTTAGGCCAGCTGATTTGTTTCTGCAGATTTTGCTAATGCAGATTTTACTTCTCTATATTGAACGACACGGTCAAGCAAGCTTAAACTCTGCATGGGTTTAGAAACTGCAGTGCAAGAAAATCGGCACCGTAGAGCTCAACAGAAGCTTGCTGCTGATTACACAGTCCAAGAGGAAACATGAAACAGACTGACATACAGCTCACTCGACTGTGGACAGCAGAGTCTAATCCAGGGCAGACCTGATAGGGACAGACAGAACAGCCCCGTTTATATGGGCACAGAGTCGGCAACTTTTCTGCAGCATCACAACCTTACTGCTGCAGAGAATCCTGACAGATCAGATGAACCAGTCTCATCATTGAGGTGAAAGTCGATCCCCCTCCAGGACTACACATTCCAATAATCCAGCCACATAACCAGTCCAACCAGAACAGCAACATAACCAGTCAAACCAAATCCAATCCAGTATCACTAAAATCACAAACCACCTTTATTATCAGCTTCAATTTATCTGAAAGATGAAAAAGTGCACCTGAGATGTTCCAGCGCCAGAGCCGTGTGGTTGAATTCTCCCGATTCATCAAAAACCACAATGAGCTCCTGCAGCGGCACCTTATTCAGTGTGGCTTCTAGTAACGTTCTCATGGATTCCTCCGTCAGATCACATCCTCTAGTTTCACACTGCAGAGGTACCGCCAACGCCACCTTCGCCCTCAACTCCTTATAGTCCACATCCACCACCTGGAAAAACAGTGAGGAGGATAAACATTCTCAAATTACGGATGGTGCTACTGACCTGGCCGGGCACCTATTCAGGCTTGACTGGCTGTACTTGAGTAGGGGAAAAGGAAGAATTAATTGCCGTTGTACAAATGCACCCTACTGAGTCCACATACTTTTGCCCACAAGGTGTAGATGCAATATACAACAGATTAACATGTTAGACTTTACAGCACACGCGTGAGTAGGTCCGAGTTTCATCTCACACTTACTTCCACCAGCACGTCAAACACGTCAGTGTGCCACAGTGCCTGCCAATCACACGGTTCCACCACCTTCTCCAAATAATCAGCAGTGAAGTCCTTCACCTCTGACGGCTTACAGTCACCTACAACACAAACACCGTCTCATGACACACAAACACCTTATATACTGCTCAACAGATCCTCAAGCCAAGAGTGGACTATGAAGCGCTCCTCAGTGCTCATGAATGGAATTTGACATCCCAGAATCAGGTGGCTTCATCTGCACCGGGCTTCGTACGGTAGAGGGGCACAAATAATTAATACAAAGCACAACAGTGAAAGAAAAATATGGATCGTACCATCCAACACACAGCAAAGTGGATTTCAGTCCAATCTAACTAACATGTGGACTTCATATGAACATTTTAATTTTATATCAAAGTTTCATGTTATACAATCGGCAGTAGAGTCATGCGATGAATGTTGATAGTTCTGTAATGACTTACCGAGCATGTAATCCTGATAGGCTTTGAACCTCTCATAGAAAACCAGGTGATTGGTTTGGAAGACAGCAGGTAATCCTCCATTCCCCACCGGCTCTGCTCGCTGGAGATGAGTGCACGTCTGGACATCAGTGGAGATGTTGTCTGCACTACTGTCATCATCAACATCATTCTCCATATAATCTCCATCATCATCCTCATCATGGTGAGGCTCTTCTTTAGGAAAGAGCTCTGAGAAAAGTGGACAGTCAGTACAAATCAGTTCCTATAGTAACCAATGATGCTAGAGGGACTTTAATCAGCCCATCACTTCTACACCAGTCATGAATTACAAAGAAATGATGAAGCCACACAATCTCATGGGAAACCAACTGAATGATTTGTTTTATCTTTAGTGCCATCAAAGGCAAAAGTCTCATACACTGGAGACTGAGTGCCAACCTATTACAGTGCATCACATACACACTCATCCATTCACTCACACAAATCCACCTCCTGCATGTTTTGAAAAAAATCTATCAAAGTACCTATTGGACAACTCAAATACAACATTCAGAGGTTCTGACTGAACACAGGACTGCTGATTATTTTCGAATGACAGGGACACGCAATTAAAAGACAGTTTTAGTGTAGATTATAAAATAAACATAATGTAAATAAACTGTTGGTATACGGAACACTGTGCTCGCTGTAGCTGCTAAATGTCGCTGCTAAATGTAGCTTAGTGTTTATTAAATGATGAAAAAACACTCTCAGCTAAATTATAATCGAATAAATATATGAAATAGTATAATAATAAAAGGTCTGTAAATAATAACAATAATAATAATAATAATAATAATAAATCAGACCTTTTGCAGGTTTAGGTTTGGGTTTGGGTTTGTGTTCAGCTTCAGTTCCGCTTTCCTCCATGATCTGCTGTTTCTGCTCTATTAACTCACTCATTATTAATAAAGTATAAATATTAAAATATAATAAATACTCGAAAATCACTCTGTTTAATACTGTTACTATTATTACTACTGATATGCTAATGGTGCTACGCTTCCTGCATTTTCAAAATTTGACCGGCACTCAATAACCAACCAATAGAATCTCAGCATCATTATAGGGGCGGAGCTACGAGGACAGCGATTCTAAAGGGGAATCAATCAAAATACGATCGCAGCTTTATTGTGGTCAGGGTCGCGGTGAGTCCGTAAATAAATTAAAATAAATATTTCGGCTACTTCGGACATTTATCTACACTTTAAAGTTTAAACAAACCAGAGAGGAGTAAAAGTCGAAAATTCACTGAATTGATCAGTTCATTGAATAAACGGTTCATTGAATCAATCAGATAGATTAAATAGATAGACAGATAGATTAGATAAATAGATAGACAGACAGACAGATAGATACACAGACAGATAGACAAATAGTTACATACATCGACAGGTCATTAAATCAAGCATTTAGATAATTGATTAAATGAATTCATCAATCAAATAAATGGTTCACTGAATCAGTCATTCAGATACATTTTGGTTCCGTCTGCTGGTCATATAATGTACTGCTCCTGGAAAAACTCAACTAATGTATTTATATTTAACTGCATTTATTATATTCTACAGTATTTATGTTTAACTGTCCTTGTTTTATATTAACTATGTTATACTACTACTGCTAATAATAATAATAATAATAATAATAATAATAATAATAAATGCAGACAATCCGCGTGTTTTTAGCAGCGGCACCAAAAAACGATTGGTCATTAAATTCGGCCTTCTGCGCTCTGATTGGCTAATACCGTCACAGTCAACCGTGTCAACCAATTATAACAAGGGGGTGGGAAATGCCTGAAAACGGGTGGAATTACAAGTCAACTAAGACAGAAGGATCGGGTTTATTTATTATATTTAATGAGAAAAACGGATAACAAAAATGGAAAGTAAGTACATTTCTTTAAACGTATGTTGTGAGTAAAGTTAGACTTGACCTGGTTTCTAATGTATGTAAAACTATGTATGTATGTGTTTTTTGAAGACGTGCTGTCCAGACTTCCTCTAGATGAAGCTACACTACTGGGAGTCCAGGTGAGTTTAGAGAAATAATATCTAAATAATAAAAACTAAGTGAACATATGTCTCATGATAAATAATCCTCTGCTTTTGCTTTCTTGTGGTGAGTATTAAGCTTCAATATTCTATTTTTGGAGCATGAGTTTATTGAAACCCATGTTGGTGTAAAGTCTGCTTGGTCTAAGGAGCAGAAAGGTGATTGGGAGTAATGGAAGAGCGGTCAGTGATTCGCCAGTAATGATCTCTGCATGAACCCACCTAGTGTAGGTGAAAAGAAGCGGCTCACTGGTATTGGAAAGGGCGTGTGTTAGTTACAGCCCTCCTCTTTCGGAAGGGACAGTGGTAGCCTAGTGGGTAGAGCTTTGGGCTATCAACCGGAAGATTGGTTCAAATCCAGGCTCTGCTATGCAGCCACTATTCAGTCCTTGAGCAAGACCCTTAACCCTCTCTGCTCCAGGGGCGCCGTAAGATGGCTGACCCTGCGCTCTGACCCCCAGCTTCCAAACAAGCTGGGATATGCAAAGAAAGAATTTCATTGTACTGTATATGTATTTTTGACAAATAAAGTATATCTTCTTCTTCTTCTTCTCAGTCAGGGTTGGGATAAAGGTGCAAAGGAGCTACAGCTGGGGAGTTGGATATGACTAGACTGAGCAGTAGACAGGTTTAAACCATGGTTACATGGATTAGATTTGCCCGTGGATGTCGGTTGTTGATGGGTTTAGATAGTAGGGTGTACACAACTTAAGCCTGGACTAGATGAATTAATAATCATAATAAATTATATGTGATGAGTGTTTTCAGAAGATGTAGCTGTGTTTTCTCTCCTGTGTTCAGTCTCAGCATGGTGCGGCGGCTGATAAGTTCACCAGTGCGTTCCTGAAGAATAGCATTCCCAAACTGAGTGGCAAAGAAGCTGAAGATGCTCTGCAGCGTAAAGCTGTAATTCTGCACTACGAACGTGAGAAGAAGAAAAAAGGGAAGAAAACAATTGCTAAGGGATTAAACTCCAAAGAGAGGAGAGAACTTCGTGTGTTCCACCTCAAACCTGAACATCACAAGTTTGTTTTATATTTCAGTCCTTCATTATTACTGTTAGAATTTAAATCCACCATCCAGCTTCACTGTGAGTGTAACATGGTGTTTTATTTTTTCAGATATGAGCTGTTCCTTCCTCTGCATGAACTCTGGAAGCAGTACATAACTGATCTATGTAATGCACTCAAACCAGAGAGGTTAGAACTGAGGAACATCACACTGTAGCATTACAGTCTTCTGTTTCAATTCATTGTCTGTTAGATTAATTTAAAATAAAATAAAGAAAATAAAGATTTGCCTACATTAAAATTATATAAATACATAATGTTTAATTGTTTACTCCAGTTGGCAAAAATGTATATTTTTAAGGCACTTCACCAGATTAACCTGATATTAATTAATATTATTGCCCCCCAAATTGGGAACCACTAAGTTCAATTATTGAAAGATGTCAGGAATAATAATGTAAAATGAAAAGTGTGATGTGATCATAACTACGTTTGATAGACAGACAGACAGACAGACAGACAGATCATTGCTCATTGTCATTGCTCTACCAGAAGTGCAAATAGTAGCATTGTGCAAGAAAACAAAGAATGTTAGTAAAGTTACAAATATTCTGTGAATAATATTAATATATAATTATAACTACAGCTATTTACATATATGTAATTTGATGAGCTGTGTTGAGTTTCTGTGTGTGTGTGTGTGTGTGTGTGTGTGTGTGTGTGTGTGTGTGTGTGTGTGTGTGTGTGTGTGTGTGTAGTAACCCTCAGATGATCCAGCAGAAACTTCTAAAAGCTGATTTTCATGGTGCTATTCTAACAGGTCAGTAATGATGTATAAATATTTCTACTCATTAGTCTACAGTGGGGGAAATAAGTATTTGATCCCCTGCTGATTTTGTAAGTTTACCCCCTTACAAAGACTTGAACAGTCTATAATTTTTATGGAAGGTTTATTTTAACAGAGAGAGACAGAATATCAACAAAAAATCCAGAAAAAAACATTAAATAAAAGTTATAAATTAATTTGTATTTAATTAAGGGAAATAAGTATTTGATCCCCTACCAACCAGCAAGAATTCTGACCCCCACAGACCGGTTATGTGCCCATGAGGCTACAAATTAGTCCTGTCCCTGTATAAAAGACTCCTGTCACAGAATCAGTTTCTTCCGTTCAAATCTCTCGACCACCATGGGCAAGACCAAAGAGCTATCAAAGGACGTCAGGGACAAGATTGTAGACCTGCACAAGGCTGGAATGGGCTACAAGACCATCAGCAAGAAGCTTGGTGAGAAAGAGACCACTGTTGGTGCAATAATTCGAAAATTGAAGAAATACAAGATCACAGTCAATCGCCATGCTCCATGCAAGATCTCACCTGGTGGGGTAAGAATGATGCTGAGAAAGGTGAGGTCAGTCCAGATTTACACGGGAGGAGCTTGTCAATGATCTCAAGGGAGCTGGGAGCAGAGAGATGCTGGATATGACCCCAAGAACACCATCCCCAACGGGCATTTCTTTGCCTCCAAACACGGCGAGTGGAGTTGATGCCAAAGAGCTCAATTTTGGTCTCATCTGACCATATCACATTCTCCCAAGCTTTCTCTGAATCATTCAGGTGTTCATTGGCAAACTTCAGACGGGCCTGTACATGAGCCTTCTTGAGCAGAGGGACTTTGCGGGCACTGCAGGATCTCAATCCATTATGGCGAAGTGTGTTACTAATGGTTTTCTTGGTGACTGTGCTCCCAGCTCGCTTGAGATCATTGACAAGCTCCTCCCGTGTAATTCTGGACTGACCTCACCTTTCTCAGAATCATTCTTACCCCACCAGGTGAGATCTTGCATGGAGCTCCAGAGTGAGGGTGATTGACTGTGATCTTGTTTTTCTTCCATTTTCGAATGATCGCACCAACAGTGGTCTCTTTCTCACCAAGCTTCTTGCTGATGGTCTTGTAGCCCATTCCAGCCTTGTGCAGGTCTACAATCTTGTCCCTGACGTCCTTTGATAGCTCTTTGGTCTTGCCCATGGTGGTTGAGAGATTTGAACGGAAGAAACTGATTCTGTGACAGGAGTCTTTTATACAGGGACAGGACTAATTTGTAGCCTCATGGGCACATAACCGGTCTGTGGGGGTCAGAATTCTTGCTGGTTGGTAGGGGATCAAATACTTATTTCCCTTAATTAAATACAAATTAATTTATAACTTTTATTTAATGTTTTTTTTCTGGATTTTTTGTTGATATTCTGTCTCTCTCTGTTAAAATAAACCTTCCATAAAAATTATAGACTGTTCAAGTCTTTGTAAGGGGGTAAACTTACAAAATCAGCAGGGGATCAAATACTTATTTCCCCCACTGTATTTATCTACAGCTATGACTTTAATGTAAATCTGAAGCTAACACCCTCCACCCCCCGTGTAACCTTTTTCCCGTCATTTATCTCTACAGACCCAATCAGAATCACACATCAACAGATCATGACACTCCTAATATTGTCCCAATACTTCTACCTACTGTACTTGTAGTTGTTTCATTCTTTATCTGATCGGTGTGTTTTTGATTTTCACAGTTGTTCGATCTAAGTGCCCATCCTATGTGGGTACCACTGGCATCCTGGTGCAGGAACTGAAACATGTATTTAAACTCGTCACTAAAGACGACCGGCTAAAAAGTAAGATTAACATTATTCTTCAGTTTCACACATCACTCCAAAAATGAGCAACCAGAGATAAACTTCAGCAAAACTAACAAGCGGAAAGCAAACAGCAAAAATTTGGCAGGAGAAAAGTTACTTCACTGTGTAATTTACATCGTGTGTTTGTGTTTTTATGTGTGTGCAGCAATCCCAAAGAAGAACAGTGTGTTCAGTGTGGAAATGGACAACTTTGTTACTCATATTTATGGCAGCAGGTTTGAACTTCGTTCCAGTGAGCGCTCAGCCAAAAAATTCAAAACCAGAGGAACCATTGACCTGTAAAGATTGTATTTTTTTTCCTGTGGACCCCTGGCTCGGGTTCGTCTGTGTATTTTGTTTTTCTGTTTTTATTTGAAAACAAAAATATGAATAAAGATTTGATTTAATTCTTCTCTCAAATCGCATTTTTATTTACATTTCCTGTGTTTTATTTAGACAATAAAAAGTAAACCAAATTGAAAAAAACATGTTGCGCCATCTGCCGGACAAATAATGTATTAGCGTAATGGCAAAAATGTCATAAATAATTTGTCATTTTTTCGGTTTTCCTTAAGTAAATGGTATTTTTGTGGATTCTAGGTACACTTGTAAAAATTTAGATGACGTGTATATGTAAAGAAAACCATAATGTATAAAGTATTGGCTCTGTACTGTTGGCTGTTTTGTGTGTTAAATATGGGAAGTATTGGGCTGGGGGGCTAGAATTATTCAAGTGGTAGTTAAATGATAATGAATAAACAGTTAAATAGTCGTTCCATTTAAGCGATATTTCTTTATGCTCAAAAAATGTTTTAACAGTTGACGCAGTAATTCATAACTAGCTTCTATAAACTAATGGATGTCCAACAGAGTGAAAACACATCAATATACAGAAATCAGAAGCATAATCTTAACCGATATTCTCATCCTGCAGAATATTCTAATGGGGAAAAAAAACTTAGTTATTTTTACTCGGTGTTTTTGGTTTTGATTCTAAAGCCTTCTAAAGATGATTCTAAAGCCATGTTTGTTTACAGCATCATGAATCTTCTAACCATGAAACCGTTTAACCTAGCAACAGCACTCAATCCCCACAACTGTGTCGTTTCTACGCTTCTGATTGGCTGATGTGTTAGATTAACTGCGTTCTTATTGGCTCAAAATGCAGATAAGCACACGATAACGTTTAATATTAAGAATCGGCTCCTAAGATTTGGAATCGTATAAATTCATAAATTTGCATACATTTAAAGAATCGGCTCATGTTGGAATGGAATCGAGCGTCATCCCTGATTTAAGTTATCACTTATTTTACCTTTTTATTTCTAGGGTAGAAATCTGTATTCATCTCAAACAAACTTTCTAACTAACTAACTAACTTACCGTTTATACTAGTGAACATTGACAAAATATGTTCAAAAACAAAACAGCTTGGTTTTCAGACAGTGTAAATAAAGATGTGAGGAGATTTTGGGGTGAGTGACCTGTTAAATCCGCATTAATGAATGAATCATTAACTAGTCCGCTTTAGCATTTATCATCAAGATTAATAAAAATTACAGTAAAACTGTAACTCACTTTTGGAAAATAATAAATCAATTAATAACCTAATGTCTTAATAAGCTCTACTGTATAAAGCACAGAGGACCAAGATTTTAATTGCTTTAAAAGGGGACATTGTAGCCTAGCGGTTAAGGTACTGGAATAGTAATCAGAAGGTATCTAGTTCAAGCCCCACTACTGCCAGGTTTCTGCTCTTGGGCCCTTGTGCAAGTGACTTAAAATCACAGCATTCACCAAATATGTTTGGTAGATTCGATCAGAAAAAAAAAAATTCTGTTTGAAATTATCTCTAATTTATCATTTTGAACATTGACCATCATATAGTATCAAGACAGCCCTATAACACACTGTAATCACGGTGGTGTTTTTTAATCATCAGGTTCATAATAATTACAGTCAGGGTTAGACAGTCAAATCCCACTGATGACGTCTTTATAACTGCTGTAAATCCATGTTTATTATAAAACTATATAAACTGGTTTTATTTTTAGCTTCACAGGGTGGAATTATCTCCGACTGGAAAACAGCTGATTACCTCTTTAGCAACGATGCGGTCTGTCCTGATACACAAAGGTACTAGCATTATTAATATTTTTTTGTGTTTGTTCAAATGTTAATTTGGTTATTTTGGTTACGTTTTTCCCCACAGCCGTACTATTAAAGCCTTTAAGGCTGGGTGATATGAACAGATTTAATTCTGTGTACGGTGCTGCGAAGTCACATGAAATTAAATTGAATTAATTGAACAGACGTTTCTTTAAGGATCCATTGTAGTGATGAGTATGTGAGAGACAGAGCCACAGTGTTCCACAGTGCCTACCTGGATACCTGTAGACTACGGTGGAGTACTAAATCTGTGCCACTTGGTCACTATCTGCTGCCTCCTCTTTCTGTACAGAAGGGTAAGATGATTTTATAATTTTAGGGAATCTGGTGGTCACTACCAATCCTGATTAGGAAGGTCTAAAATTCAGTAATTCCCAGATCAGAACCTATAAGAACAAAGCAGAACTGATTAGAACTGACCAGAACATATCATAACCTATCAGAACAAATCAGAACCTTCTAGAACAGATCAGAACCGATCCTTGAAACATTTTTGCTCCAGTTTGCAAATAGTCAGGTGTTGAATATTCTGTGTTGATGACATTGATGTATCTCGGTGTGTAAACTCTGTATTGACCTGTGTGAATGTGCTCAGAGGTGAAGGCCGTGATTGGAAGATTTATTTGGGAGCAGGAGGAGCTGTTGGGAAATGTCGTGAGTATATAATTATGTACGACTTGTTTTCTGTGCATTAAGCCGGGGGTTTTTAGTGTGTAGAGATCCTGTTGATTTTTCCATTAAAGACACAGCAGGAAACCAGAAGAACCGAGCAGGTTTCAACCATTCAGCCTGGTGGAAGAAGTCCAAGAACTGAAGAACCAATCAGGTAATCAGGAAGTTGTGAAGATGTTTTGTGGCATGGACAGTTTTAACATAATGGATGTGATGTCTGGCAAGTTTGGAGGGGAGGAACTACAGCCCTGACCGCCACTCTCTACCAACATCAGGGTCAAACATTTACAGACACACTTCAACATCATGTGGAAAGCCTTGCCAGAAAAGTTGAGACTGTTATAGCCACAAAACAGAAGCCAGCTCTTAATTTTGTCCCTATGGTTTTGGTCCAACAGGTTTATAGACAGGTGTCCACATACTTTTGGCCACAGTGGTTTTAATATACAGTATGTGCTTTGAACAATGAAGGTTTTGATGAGCTGATTTGGATGTAAAACAAAACAAACCAGATCAGATCATCAGAACCTATCAGAACAGAAAATCAGAACTGATTAGAACAGATCAGAACCCACCAGAACAGATTAGAACCTAACAGAACAAAACCTAACAGGACACATCAGAACTGATCAGAACCTATTAGAACAGCTTAAAACATACACTTTGCTCCTGTTTGTCTCCTAGGCAGAACATCATGATGACGTCTCCACCCAGAGATCCATCAGCCTGTTGTGAGGTGCAGCTTTACCCTGTAAACAACATGATCTCAGGTAATTCATCATCATACACCTCAAAGCCATGTTTCTTTTAGGATGCTTCATCCGACAGTTTGATAATAACACACTGGGCACATCAGGGACTTTGTTAACATGGTGTGCTATGGCTAGAATTATGGTTAAATTAAAATGTAGGCCAGTAGACCCCCAAAGTTATGTACATAAGCAAACTGGGAGAAGAATCAAACTGGACACTGTTTAGCAAAAAGTCAAGGAGTCTGAATACTTACTGAATTCATCGTTTGATGGAAGCATTTGTTTGATATCAGTTTTATACACCTGTGTGGCTTAAACACCCAAACTCGCTCATTAAAATGGGTGTCCACATTCTTTTGGCCATATAACCTTTAAAAATGCACAGTTTTCTACATTTGTAGGATGCTGGAATCAGACTGTGATATTAACACACTCGTGTTGTTTCCAGGATTTGTTCATATTGACCAGCTGAAAAAGTTCACAGGTGAACTGCACGACTTCCTCCCATCCCACTCTGGGTCCTCCATCAGATGTTCCTACAAGAGACTCTCTAAGCAGTAACAATAACAATACTAATAATACTAATCATAATCATAATAAAATATCCCCTTCTGTTTTAATTGTTACAGAGTTTAAATGTTAATGTTTTGAATGAAGAGAATATGACCACTTAGGAATAAAACACACTAGCACACCAGAGCAGACATCTCGACCTCGCTGACTTTATTATTTAAATTCTAGACTTTTAATTATCTGGGGGATAAACGTCGCACTTCGCTGTCAGCTTGGTCAAAATAATAGAAACAGAAAACTCACTGAGCATTAAAACATTTCAGCTGTTTACCAAGGACAAAGAGATCAGTTCAGAGGTGGTAAACATACGAAGCAATAGCTACACTGCCTAGGTCAGGCCATCTTTTGAACTCAGTCAATGGAGTAGAATGAGTTACACTGAAGTAAAAGTAAAAGACCTTTCCCAAACTGTGTCCACATATTTGAAGGCATTAAATATTTAACATCTTCAAAATATCTTCTGTAATCAAAAGGGGTGTCCAGATACTTTTGTCCAAATTGCGTATGTTAGGTTTTGAACGTCGGACACTTAAGGCACTGAATAAATTCTACAAAACTGATGTGTACAACATTCCGACCAAAATGTTATTATATTATTTAATATACAAAAACCACCAATAGAAAAATCATCTGATTTTAGAAGTAAAACATTTGATTTTAAATAATGAATACATGCTCAACAATAGTCATAAAAGCTTCAGAGAAACATGAACAATTAAAAAGACACTTTAATATCAGTAATAATGATAAAAAACAACATGAAGTGATACGCCGGCTCCGTTTCTCTGCTCAGTATTTGTGTTAAATCATTTTCTTCTAATTACTAAACAGCAGCAGGTCCTTAATAAAGGAAAACACTGAGTGCAAAACCAAATAAAACTTCTTTTATACCCACCGGGATGTGTGCATGCAGGAGCAGATTATAAAATAACAGCAAACAAACAAACAAAAAGGAAAAAAAAAAAAAATTCAACGTTCAGATCGGGTTCTTCGCCAGAGTGCCGACGGTGAGAAGCTCGGTCCAGCTGTAGGTCTCGACATTAAAGCGATTCACATGGTGATCAGTACCTTACACCCTACAACCTGTGGCGCTACTGAATGTGCGGCCGCGGCTTCAGGATCAGTTTTCCCGTCTAAGATAAAGAGAAAGAGGCAGCGTTACATCTAAAGCTCACAAATATTACAAATAAAAAACAAATGTCAGTGAGTTCTTTTATGGTGCTCTGTATTTAAATTATTGTGGGGTGTTGGGGTGTTGGGCTGTGGGTGTGTTTCTGAGTGGTTGGAAGAGTCCAGCACTTACATCATCACAGGACATGTTGTATTCAGCCAGCACCGTCCGGCAGCGGGCAGCTATACTGCAGGATCAGGTTAAGGATGGACAGAGCTGCTGTTAGAACAAACTCAGAATGATAAAATACTGATTTAAAGAAGTCAGGAGAATCAAAGAACAGAGGAACCTCGATTTTTTTTTTTTTTACTAAAAGGGGGAGCACTGGTCCAGGGGTGCAAAAATATATGAAAACACAGCACTAAGGTCCACAAAAGTGGTAAACATGCACATCTGATCAACAGTAAAATGAACAACCTAAATAAAACTGTAAATTTGTGTAACGTATATTCCTCACGATATTCCTTACATCCGCCTCACAGAGCCACAGAAACGTCGCTTTCCACTCTCTTCATAAGTTCTCATTTTTAGCCCAGGCGTGAAGGAATACATGGAACCTTAACGATTAACGCTGGTTAGGGATACATAGATGGCGCCACCACTCGCTTGTGTATGCCAGCGAAGAACAGGCCGATGAGAGTAATGCAGCTGATGGTAAAAAAAGGATGATTCCATAAGGACGAGAGGAAGGAAACCTGCAGAAGAGAAACACTCAGCTCTGAGGGGTTCCAGTAATTAAGCTCTATTAATGAATGAATTATTAATGAGGTTCCCCGACTCCTCTCACCTTCTGAGTGTCCGGATCTATTAACCAGTTCCAGGCTCCAGTCGCTGTGCACACCGACACCACAATCAGAATCACTGGAGGAAACACAGAACACAGTCATAACTCATCACTCATCGTTAATCAGTTCCAGGAAGAGCGATGATTACAAAACTTCTCTCATGAGGAGTAACATAAATACATTTAAATTGGCAGTTGTGGCCTAGTTGTTAAGGTACTGGACTAGTCATCGAAAGGTTGCTGGTTCATTGCCAGGTTGCCACTGTTGGGCCCTTGAACCCTCAATTGCTTAGAATGTATACTGTCACAGCACTGTAAGTCACTTAAAATAAAGGTGTCTGCTAAATGCTGAAAATGTAAATATTACATCGACATGTATATGTAATTAGATTGAAAAATGTATGTCATTATAATTAATAGTAAATATAATAAATAACTATGATAATAACACTGTAATGTTTATTAAGGTCTTTATTTATATATTAGGATTATAACGTGATGTTTTACACTTTGGTTCCATCATGACAGGACGGGTAGTTACTGCTTACACAAGATTCATCAGTTCAGGTTTAATATCAAACACAGTCATGAACTATTTAGTGTCTCCAGTTCACCTCACTTACACGCCTCTGTACTGTGGGAGGAAACTGGAGCTCCCGGAGGAAACCCACACAGACACGGGGAGAACATGCAAACTCCACACAGAAAGCACACGGACGGCTTCACCTGGGGAATCAAACCCAGGACCTTTTTGCTGAGAGGTGACAGTGTTAACCACAGAGCCACCTGAACTTTTTACTGAAGGTTAAAGGTGACGCAACACTTAGCGTTACCCATGTGAGAGGAGAACAGGTCGTGCCACCATGACCCTACCTTCAGACCGCCACACGACAAAGCTGTTTTCAGTTCAGGTCGAATCCCGCCGTCAGGAGGCAGCCCGAACGTTGGCGACACAAAAAAGTTGAGCAAAGTTTAACTTGATGCAAATTAGGAGTGAAGCGACGTGATTATCGATGGGAATTACAGTTCGTGCTTCATCTTCACCTCTGTGAACCAAAAACACACTGATTTTACCTGAAATTAGGAAATAAAGTGACTCACTTCTCCAGCGGCCGGTAGCAGGCTGCAGACAGGACACGTACTCGGTCAGTCTCTTCTCAAACGCTTTCAGATCTAGAGAGACACACAGAGAGAGAGAGAGAGAGAGAGAGAGACACACACACACAGAGAGAGAGAGACACAGAGAGAGACACAGAGAGAGACAGAGAGAGAGACAGAGAGAGAGACAGAGACAGAGAGAGAGACACAGAGAGAGAGACACATTAACTCTTTATAGAATCCAGAATCTTAACCAAAAACACCAGACATGAGGTGAGAACACGGCTAACAGCATAACACACAAACACGAACGCCAACACAACTAACGGCAACGTAAACCAATCGGGCAAAGGTGGCACCTTAGTGCAGCAACATGTGATGGGTTTTGCATGTTCCCCCTAGGTGTACATGGATTTCCTCAAAGTACTTCAGTTTACTCCCACCTCCAAATAGCATGCCAGTAGGTGTGCTGGTTACACTCAGTTGATCATAGCTGCCAGTGAGTGAAAATATGTGTGTGTGTGTGTGTGTGTGTAGACTGGTACAGTGTGAAGGGTGCACTCACATCCTGCACCATCACTCTCACACAGTAAAAGAATGCGTTTCCACTGTTCCAGGGTTCAATGGTGACCCACTTTACACCGCCCCGATCCCGACTGGCTCTGCATGAAGAGTATTCAGGGTTACTGCCATTCGGTTTACCAGTCTCATCTGTTTGGCTTTATGCAACTGTCAGCACCGTGGGACTTAAAAGAAGCGTCCATATACTTTTGGAAATGCGTGATACAACGTTTAAATCTGACAGCTCCTTCAGAAACCTTTCGACATGGACTGACAGAAACAGGTTTAATCGATTCCATTCAGTCATTCATGGTCTGTTTTACCACTGCTTTATCCTGGTCAGGGTCACGGTGGGTGCAATTCACTGGGCTCCAATTAACCTGACTGCACGTCTTTGTATTGTGGGAGGAAACCGGAGCTCCCAGAGGAACATGCAAACTCCACACAGAAAGGACCCGGGCCGCCCCACCTGGGAATCGAACCCAGGACCTTCTTGTTGCAATGAACGTTGCATAAGACATTTCCCAGTAGTGCTTTAATCGCCTCCCTAGTGCTCAGATCTGAACAGGAGCTTTAGTGCATGTATGTGACAGAACAAACCAAAACACCTGAAACCAAACCTAACCAGACCTAACCAGACCTAACTTAACCTAATCTACAGGCACTGATGCGGGTTCAGGGTTCCTAATAAAGCGTCAGGTGATAAACTAGATAAACAGCAGCGTTAGCGTGTTGCTAACACGAGAGTAAGGAGTGAAATTTTAATTCAGGCCTAAATAACACATTATTTAACCACGCGAGGTAAATTTCTACATTATAATCACACACGAGTCTCGATATTAAACATCAATTAAATTAAATAAATGAATAAAAACCTTCCGCTTGCTCTAACGAGTTCATTTCTGCTCTGCGGCTGCGCTGCACTGAACTGTCGCCCTGCGACCCGCCTACAACCTAAAGCTCTCTTCTCATTGGTCAAAAGTCTGACGCGTCACAGTTTAAAAAGAACTGCGCGTGTATTCATTATTGTTGCTACTGCGCGATTTTTGTGCATACATGCTTCATCCGTCGGTTTTGTTTGTTTGTTTGTTTATTAGGATTATAACGTCATGTTTTACACTTTTGGTTACATTCATGACAGGAACGGTAGTTACTCATTACTTCTTAAAGTTATATCAAACACAGTCATGGACAATTTAGTGTCTCCAATTAACCTCACTTGCATGTCTTTGGACTGTGGGAGGAAACCGGAGCACCCGGAGTAAACCTACGCAGACACGGGGAGAACATGCAAACTACACACAGAAAGGACCCAGATGGGGATCGCCCCACCTGCGGATCGAACCCAGGACCTTCTTGCTGTGATGCGACAGTGCTACCCACTGAGCCACCGTGCCGCCCTCCGTCGGTTTTGACTTCTGCGTCTCTGTTGTTGTTGGTTGTGTTACATTACATTGTGTTCTAAACAATCATCTACATTTCAATCATTTTAACCCACATATAAGCGTTCTAACAGCAGTTCTGGGACACAAACTTTCAGCTTTGCAGCTTGTAATTAAAAGCAGAGCTGATTTCTGTGCGTCTTAGATATCTGACATTCCAAACTCACTTTCTCTCAGATTGTCACGGTTTTTTTTAGTTTTTTTTTCTTTTTCAACCTTGGCATAGAGACCACTGTTCCAAGCACTCTGTACCCATTTACACGTTTGATCAGATGAGATTTTTAAATTAGGATTTTAACGTCACGTGACACCTAGTGACAGGTAGTTACTGATTACACAAGATTCATCAGTTCAAGTTTAATATCAAACACAGTCATGAACTATTTAGTGTCTCCAGTTATTCTGACAGCACGTTTTTGTACTGTGGGAGGAAACCAGAGCACCCGGAGGAAACCCACACAGACACGGGGAGAACATGCAAACTCCACACAGAAAGGACCCGGACCGCTCCACCAGGGAATCGAATCCTGAACCTTCTTGCTGTGAGGGGACAGTGCTACCTACCAACAAACTGCGCCGTCTCTGCACAGACTAACCAATACAGATAAAGTGTTCCATCCCCCAGACTATCACAAACCCCCCTCCAACATGGCGAGGTGATTAAAACCAGTCCTGTTGCTGCTTTCTGAGTTTTACATCACTTGCAGAGGTCCGGTAGAGGATGTGGGGTGAGGACCTGCCAGGAGGTGGATTAGTCCGTGGATTAGTCCGTGGATTGTGCCATTTTTAAACCAGTGCAACTATGAATATTTTTATGCACCTATGTGCTGCAGCAGGAATTCAACATGAGAAGGTAACAAATCCAATCAGGTCCCAAATCACAACATAAAAAACACCATCTCATCAAAACGTGTTTGATTTTTTATTAGGTTTTAACATCTTAAGACAAAAATGATTAGGCATTTATCAAAGGTTATTGTGCCCGTTTGTTTTACATTTTATATGCAGCTTTGTAGTTTTTAGGTTCCAGTTTATTAAACAAAGTGACCTGAAACTTTTCTTTCAGTAGAGTCTCTATCTCACTGTCAGATACGTCCCTCATCTCAACAAGGTCCACATCTTCCTCAGACTTAAATGTGACCTCGCTGTAGGTCCAGCCAATCAGAACTCTGAATCCGGTGGGCGTCTGGAGGGAACAGATAGATTTCTGGGTGAACAGAGACTCGGGGCTGGTCTGCAGGTACTCAGACGTGTCCAGAAAATGATCGATTTCACGCGGTGTTAAAACAAAGGAGTACACCGTCTTGGTCAGGCGTCTGTCGATAAGGCTGGAGTCGGCGAAGGCCTGGTTCTGGACCAGCGGCTTCCTCCCGGTCTTCTCCAGGATCCACTTCTCACCGTCGTTCAGTAGGCGGAACACCCCGGCAGGCTGTTCCTGATCTTTGCCGGCAATCAGATCTAGTGGGTGCCAGATTTGGGAGGACACTCCAAAACTCACATCGGCGATGTACGCCTGGCCTTCGATCTCCACCATGTTGATGAGGTGTGCCTCTCTGGGGTTGTAGTCGTTTGTCAGCGAGTTAAAGACTTTGGAGCCCAACTTGCTGAACTTGTAGCCCATTTCCTTCAACACCCAGGAGAAGAGCAGGTTGTTTTCACAGCACCATCCACCGCGGTGCTCGTGCACAATCTTCTGGTAGATGGTCTGCAGGTCCATGGTGTTGTGCTCTCCGCAGTGGATGCTGAGGTTCTCAAAGGGGATTCTCATCACATGAAGTCTGTGCACGGTGCGGAGTGTGGCCAGGTCAGGTCTGACGAAGACTTCGGTGAATCCGATTCTGTTAAAGTATTCCTTCAGATCCATTACAGTCCTGCACAAACTAAAGAAGCAGACAAATAAAATAATCAGAAATAAAAATGCTTACAAACCAATAAAAAACAAATCATTTCAAACACACAGCTTACTTTTGTTAGGAGAACTGGTCAAACTGGTGAGAGTCTCTGAAGACTGGAGCAGGATGTGATCAGGGTAGTAAAAATCACCCTTACATAAGAGAGGAATTTAACCCTTGGACTCCTGAGCAGATGTTAATGTTTAGATAGGACTGAATGTCTGATTATTTTACAGGTCTAACACCACCAGAGTGCTGCTTGTACTGAAATGTAAATCACAGTAGTAACAGTGCAGCTTTTTACCAAGCAGGATCAAATTACTCAAAAAATAATCATAAATTCATGAACACAGCGCTGTGAAATAATAATAATAATAATAATAATAATAATCACCCACTTTCTGATCGCCTCTCTTATTTCACATACTAATCTCAACAGATTTCAAAATCAAATCGATCCTAGTTTTAAAAAAGCCTGTTACAGTCGCTCTGGTGGTTGTTATGCTTTGACCGTTGAATGGCGCTGTAACTCCATGTTGGGAAACGGTTCATATTTCTTAAACACCAGAAAACCGAAACATTCAAACCACCCCAACAAATCTATTCTGCAGAGCTGGTGTGTGTGAGGGATCTATTAGATGTGGATCTGATGGTGTGTGTGTGAGGGTGAGGGATCTATTAGATGTGGATCTGATGGTATGTGTGAGGGTGAGGGATCTATTAGATGTGGATCTGATGGTATGTGTGAGGGTGAGGGATCTATTAGATGTGGATCTGATGGTGCGTGTGAGGGTGAGGGATCTATTAGATGTGGATCTGATGGTGCGTGTGAGGGTGAGGGATCTATTAGATGTGGATCTGATGGTGCGTGTGAGGGATCTATTAGATGTGGATCTGATGGTGTGTGTGTGAGGGTGAGGGATCTATTAGATGTGGATCTGATGGTGTGTGTGTGAGGGTGAGGGATCTATTAGATGTGGATCTGATGGTGCGTGTGAGGGATCTATTAGATGTGGATCTGATGGTGTGTGTGTGAGGGTGAGGGATCTATTAGATGTTGATCTGATGGTGCGTGTGAGGGATCTATTAGATGTGGATCTGATGGTGTGAGGGTGAGGGATCTATTAGATGTTGATCTGATGGGGTGTGTGTGAGGGTGAGGGATCTATTAGGCAGAATCCAGTTGTTTATTATTACTGAATGGAATCCAGAGATCTGATAATGCGGAACACAAGACAAAGTTTGATTTACAGAGCTGGAGTTTTTCCTCCGTTTCCATGGCGACGGCACTAAAAACGAGACTACTACACATGAATGGGTCGCCTTACTGGGAATTCTGGGGCAGAGGGCACCCATCTGACAAATAGGCCATTCTTTAGCGTGTGTGTGCGGGAGTTACTGGGGGGGGAGTTAATAGAACCCTAATACTCTCTTTGTTCCATTACAGATTATTCAGCCCAAATAAAAGAAACAGACCAGATTAAAACAAAAGCGACGCCGGGACCAGCAGGCCGCCGCTGAGGCCGCAGCTCCTCGCTGCTCTTGGAGGATTAGCATCGGCGGCTCCGGATGTGTAAAGCAAAGCTGCCGAGCTCCATGTTCACCTGAAGTACCAGCGGGAACCGACCATCAAAGTGACTTACAGCAGTATGACAGTATACTGTCTAAGCAATTAAGAGTTAAGGGCCTTGCTCAAGGGCCCAACAGTGACAACCTGGCAGTGGTGAGGCTACAACCAGCGACCTTTCGATTACAAGTCCAAGTGGCTCCGTGAACGCTGGACGATCAGAGTTTAGACCAGTGGACCGTGGAGGAAAGTCCATCATGGACGCTCGGCGCTGCTTCATCTTCTTTGGTTCAGATGTGGGTTCTGAGGTTTGTAGTGAAAAACCTTGGTATGAAATTGTAGAACATTGTTCAGCATCAGACTCAGACTGCACAAGCACACACTCATCATGAGCCGTGAACCATCAAGAGTGATTTTTATTATTGTGTTTAATATTCAGTCTTCATCAGAGCATCAGGCAGGACACAGGTACAGTGCATAAACTCAACACGCTCTACATGAACATCTACACACAGTTACAGTAGCACCAAACACACGTTCCTCATGTTCTACTGAAGGACACGACCAGAATCCTGACGTACTGAAGGACTCACGTGTACAAAAACACAGAAACGTCTTTCATCAGACGATCAGAGGGTGAATGAACCTGAGAGTTTGAGGTAGTTTATCAAAAATCTACAGTATAGAGAAAGTTCTGAGAGGAGGACGGTGGTCCAGCACGATGGTCCCTACAGAGGACGACAGATCAGTGCTTAAAATATTCAACATGGACAATATTACATATTTCAGTTATTCAAAACCAGTCAGCAATGGAACTGATGTTAAAGAATAAATACTGAATAAAAAATGCTAAATAATTGCTTTTATTCATGGTTAGATAGATAGAAAAAACTGTGGTTCATGTAACAAACAATTTTTTTTATTTAGATTTATTTAAAAAATAAATATATTTATTATATTTAGTTCACCTAAACGCTTATAAACTCATACATAAAGTCATCAGTGATTTTTCTGTTTGTATTTTGTTGTGTGTTATATAAAAGGCCACATTCACGTTTTTATCTAATTAGAAATAAATCGGAGATTAGCATTACAGTGCCGTGAAAAAATATTCACCCCCTCTCATCTCCTCAAACTTAATAACTCTTGCCGCTCAGGTGGCTGCATCACTGTATAGATGTACGATGAACCTTTTTAACTAAATAGTTAAATCCTAACCCCAACCTTAACCCTAACAAAATGTACTAAAGTGTTCTAATGCAGGGTCAGAACTGAGCCAAAAAACGGGTCAAAGAGAAAAATAATTTTAACAGGCACATAAACGCGAAAAACCTGTACACAAACGCCCCCTTGTGGAGGCTTTACATTACTTCTTGTAAACCGCTGTGGGACCAGATTGGCACCATATTTATTAATTAGGTTTATTCAGTTATGTGTTTGGTTTTGATGCATTCTTTGTGTTTCCTACGTGACAGAAAAAATCACAGACAAAATGCAGGTCGCTTGAAAAACGCTGCTGTGATTTACAGTTACTAGTTGTATCCTGTGAGCTATATAAACACAGCATGATGTGGATTGTAACACAGCCATAACTGCTCGTCAGACTGCAGGCTTTAATGTAAATAACATCCAGTTTAAAAGAGGCATAAATATTTCTAAAAAATACAAAAATCACGGACGCTAGCATAGCCTCGTGGTCATGTGAAGGAAGAATAAGATTAGATTTTGCTGGACAGGCCGCGCACTTCCTGCCAACGCTGACCGACCATTCGATTAAATTCTTGATGAACTATCACACAGTGACACTGACTGCCCCCCCCCCCCCCCCCCCATTAAAATATAATAACAGTGATGTTCCACCCTTATTACTAATATAAACACAGGGTGTGTACAATGCTGAATCGGTGCTTAACATACATCATCTACACATTTATATGTATATGTTACAGACGTGCAACCTCGACCACAGGCGTCACAAAATTGCTCCTGAAATCATCAGTGGAAGTGCAAATTAATTTTGAACCGTCTTCACGTCCATCTGAAAGGACCAAAATTAAAAATACAAAATAAAACCCTACCGAAAAATCACGAGGTGTTAAACACAACCCATCCGGCCTGGACCGCCCGTAAATAAAAACAAAACAAAACGATTCATTTCATTATGAAAACAGAATAACATCAACAACAACCCGAGCGTTGTCATCATGAGGTAGATGATCGACTTTTGGAAGTGCTATATGTTGAATATTTCTCCCTTGACTTGCTTCATTAGTCCATTAACTGGCAGCTCTTGGCATCTGAGACAGGGCGTCGCCCGTTTACTTCTCTGAGTGAAACGTTACGCAAAAACGCTTCCCAACACACATTCGTTCCTGGCTGAGGTAGCTTCCTGATGTAAATCCCAGGACTTGTAGGTCCTGGATCCAAACCTAACACCTGGAGTCTGATTATAAAACTGATTCTGAGGAACATTTCCTGAGATGGAGAGTGAAATCACTGGAGAATGTGGCGCCCCCCGATGGTCAGAGGTCAGCAGGAAGAAAGATTCTTCTGAAGAACTCCTACGTCCATCTTTCGACCGTTATTTCCTTCCGATGAGGGGATCAAACCCGCCGATGGCAGAATCACCCCGACTCCTACAGAGTCCCGCCACTCCCACGTCAACAATCCAACAAATAAACTCTACACACAATAAACAACAAGATAAAAATAGGAAACTCCTGGGTTGACCTGAGAGGAACAGTAGGGTCTGTTTGAGAAGAATTTGGGAGCTCCGTGTGTATGTGGAGGTTCCGTCTATTCCTCCACCTGGACCAAGTTATCCAAAGTAAGTGTGGACACCTTATTCAGGGAACCCGAGACCAGCAAGCTTTCCATCTAAAAACAGATATAAAAGTAAATAATATGGAGGGTGAGGGATCTATTAGATGTGGATCTGATGGTGAGGGTGAGGGATCTATTAGATGTGGATCTGATGGTGTGTGTGAGGGTGAGGGATCTATTAGATGTGGATCTGATGGTGTGTGTGAGGGTGAGGGATCTATTAGATGTGGATCTGATGGAGTGTGTGAGGGTGAGGGATCTATTAGATGTGGATCTGATGGTGTGTGTGAGGGTGAGGGATCTATTAGATGTGGATCTGATGGTGTGTGTGAGGGATCTATTAGTTGTGGATCTGATGGTGTGTGTGATGGATCTATTAGATGTGGATCTGATGGTGTGTGTGAGGGATCTATTGGATGTGGATCTGATGGTGCGTGTGAGGGTGAGGGATCGGTGCTGGCAGTGCTCACCATTTGTGCAGCATCAGCCGAACCTGAGACCAGCTTCTCCCTCTCATTCAACCTAGAGCTAGCCTTGGTGCCACAGGGAACATCGCTGGCATTGGCGCTGGCACAGTGAAGCCCGTTATAGTCTAGTGCTCCATGAGAAGATGAAGAAGACTCCAGTGTTGCGGCTGCAGTGACCACTGCACTGAGTCCCACCTGAGGAGCAGCCTGCACCGTCTTACACAGCATTAACCTGCAGACACAGAAAGCATGTTCAGAATACCATGGTTGGCACCAGTCGACCTTCACCCCTGGGTTCAGTACAGGGTTATTAAACGGGGTTCCGGGTGCCAGTCTGTGCACGCTCACCTGCTCCGGTAGCTGAACATGAGGAACAGGAGACAGAAGATGATGCAGGTGACGCCAATGTGGATGCCGATGATAATGCCAGTGGTCGAGCTCTTTTGCTCCTCTTTCACACAGTCACACGGGACGTTCAGCACTGCTGAGAGATGCAATTAGTGTTAGAGTGTCACTAATTAACACACCCACGAACCGCAGACAGAACGCAGGAAAAAAACTAAAAACATCCATGCCGCTGTAAAAGTGACCGTCTCAAGCGCTGGCTTGGGCATCACACAAATATGGAGGGGGTAGCGTGGTCCTCCACACCTGCACAGGTTCTCTGTGAGGATGCATTCATGAGCGACACAAACTTCTGTCAGATCCAGGGTTACAGCTCCACATGTATCTGTGTTTATCTGGATTCTCCTCCCTGTTTCACTTTTAAACTTGTGTTACAGCTCCAGCTTCTGAGAAACGGTGAGAATCAGAATCAGCTTCTCCCAGAGTCTAAAACGCTTCTGGTTGAAAATAAAGCTTAACGTGGTTTAATGTAGTAAAAGAAGGAGACAGGAGCACTAAACTTCTCTTCATTATTACTGCTCATAAGTTCCTCCACTAATCACATTCCTCACTCGCCGTTTTACTACAATAAGTCACGGTGAGTTTTGGTCGTACGTCCCGAGTCGCTTTTACCACCTCGTATCAAACAGTTCGTCTCATTGGAGGAGCTTTGGAAGGGTCAGCAAACAGCAAACTAGGTTAAAGTTCAATCGGGTGAACAGAAATCATGAGCCCAACGTGGCAAAAGTATGCGGTGCGCTCCTCAGGGAACTGCACCGGCAAGCTAAGCAGCAACGCCACACTCCATAGGAAAAGGAAAGGAAAGGAAAAAGTGGTTATATCCAAATCAAGATGACACAAAACGAGAGAAAAAACGTGTGGTAAACATTGCACAGAAACACCCGGGAGCAACCACTGAACAACAAGCATCTCAGAGATGTGATTACTGCTAATGCCTAGTTCACACTACACGATTTTTGCCCTGATTTTCGCTCGGCGATTGATTTTCCGGGTCGGGAGCAACTCAGCGTTCACTCGGCAATCAAAACTCGGCTCTCAGTCGCTAAGTGTGAACTATCCAACAACTCGATCCGACCGGCTCGCCGAGCGCTCGGCGACTGGATTGAAATATCTAGCAGGTCAGATATCTGATCTCAGATGTGCGACTGGGAATGAGTGACATGTCGAACAGCCAATGAGAACGCAGGATACAGCGTGAGGGGAAACGCAGGAGAGGATATAGTTTATATCAGAATACACCGGCACACACACGTTTTACAGTATTTCTGATTTGATCGTCCTCTACAAAACATAATACCCACGCTGCATTACAAAATTATTAATTAACCTCCACTTTACTACAGAACAATCCATATACTGTTTGTGTTGCCAAATCCACTCAGATTCACTTATTTTTCCTTTTTGATTTTACGCTGCACATCAGACCACAAACACTTTGATCACTCGCTACTTGTTGACGTGCCTTTTTGGATGTGGTATCATTAAACCCCTCGTCACTTCTCACGTGTGTTTTTGTAAAGAAGAAAAAAAAGGAGACCAGAAAAGCACGCCTACGATTCCAGTTGGTGATGGATCGTGTAGTGTGAAACCCCCTATCGCCGATCAGTCATGTAGTGTGAAATATACACCGACTGAAAGACTCCCGAGTGCAGGAGATTCAGTCGTATAGTGTGAACTGTACAGCGACCTGACGACTTGGAAAGTCGTGTAGTGTGAACTTGGCATAAACAGTGTTAAACAGGTGAACACACCCACTTATACCATTCATTTGTGTGTGTGTGTGTGTGTGTGTGTGTGTGTGTGTGTGTGTGCATGTGCGTTCACCTGACTTCTCCACTCCCTCCTTTAGAGATATGAAGCGCAGCGTGGCATTTCCTTCTCCGTACCGATTGAAGGCCAGAACCTTGATCTCATAAACCACTGCTGGATCTGCAGACAGGAACACGAGAACGTTTCAAGAGTTCAGAAGTTCAAGAGTTCAAGAGAGGCTTTATTGTCATTTCGGCTCTATACAAGTACATACTGAAACCAAACAACGTTCCTCCAGGACCAGGGTGCAACACAGAACAAAAAGTGAAAGACAATACAATACACACCGTGCAGATAAATGACAGTACAATAAATACAAGAGACACTTATAATCTAAAGGAGTTGAGGGGGGACCAAAGACAAGTGTAATGTCGGCCAGAACATGGTACTGAGTAAATGGTAGGTGAGGTAAAAAACATATTCTGATATACAGTTAGCAGTGTACAGTTTATATAGCAGCATATGTTAAAGAGTAAGATGCAAAAATGCAATATTGTGCAAAGATGACAGTAATAAAGTTTGTTTGTATTTTAACACCGTGTTTTGGAGGTGATGGGGTTCGGATACGTACCCATCAGTGAGATGTTGTAGAGGGTGACGTTGCGGGACAAGGTGACGGGCCCCGTATAGAGCTCGTCATGGGCCCGGCGGTAGTAGAGTCTGAATCCGTCGTGCTGACCCATTTTTGTGGACGGCTCCCATGTGGCCTGCACCACGCTGGAGTTCAGAACCTTGGTGTAGAGATACGGAGGAGCCGGTACTGTGGGAATCACATCATCACCATGTTACAACATCAGCCTGATACAGTGGTGTTCAAAAAAATAGCAGTCCAACACCATTAACTTGATAAATCAAAGTTTTTAGTAGAAATGCTATTTCTACATAGCAAAAAAATTACTTGAAAGTGTAGTAGAGTATTGAAAACAAAACAAACCCAACAATTAGGACATGCATGCCACTCATTCTGAGTAATCGAAGCATTGATTGAAAGGGGGTTGTTCAAAATAATAGCAGTGAGGAGTTCAATTGGTGAAGTCATTCATTCTGCAGAAGAACGGGTGTCAATTTTGGCCCTTATTTAAGGTAGGAGGGGGGCAAATGTTGCACAGGTTGGTCATAGCGCATTTCCTTCTGAAATACTGGGTAAAATGGGTTGTTCCAGACATTGTTCTGATGAACAGCGTACTTTGATTAAAAAGTTGATTTTAGAGGGAAAAAACATACAGAGAAGTGCAGCAAATTATATCCTGCTCAGCTAAAATGATCTCAAATACCTTGAAGTGACAACCAAAACCTGAAAGATGCAGAAGGAAGCGTGGAACTACTGTTCGAATGGATCAAAGAATAGCCAGAATGGCAAAGGTTCAGCCAGTGATCACCTCCAGAAAGATCAAGGAACATCTGAAGTTCCCAGTGAGTACAGAAGATGATGAAGTGAAGCCAATTTACCAGCAAGAACTCCTTGCAAAGTCCCGTTGTTAAGAAAAAGACGTCCTGAATGGGTTCAAATTTGCCAAGGAACACATTGACTGGTCCGAAGAGAAATGGCTCAACATTTTGTGGACTGGTGAAAGCAAAATTTTTCTTTTTGGGTCAAGTGGCCGTAGACAGTATGTCAGACGACCCCTGAGCACTGAATTCAAGCCACAGTACACTGTGAAGACAGTAAAGCAAGGCTGGTACAAAATGATGATATGGGGATGTTTTTCATACCGTGGTGTTACGCCTATTTATCACATACGAGGGATCATGGATCAGTTTAAATATATCAGAATACTTGAGGAGATCATGTTGCCCTATGTCGAAGAAGAAATGTCTTTAAAATGGGTGTTTCAACATGACAATGACCCAAAACATCTTGGTTACAGACAAACAAGATTGAGGTAATAGAGTGGCCAGCACAATCCCCTGACTTCAATCCCATAGAGAACTTGTGGGCTGATATGTGAAACACGTTTTTTTGAGGCAAAACCCAAAATTGCAGAAGAACTGTGGAATGTAGTGTAATCATCCTGGACTGGAATTCCTGTTCAGAGGAGCCAGAGGTTGATCGACTCCATGCAACACAGATCTTGGAAACAATTGTTATGCCACTAAATATTAGTTCAGTAATTTAAAGTAAAGTGAAACCTCAAACATTTTCAGTTTATAGATACATTTTTGGAGTTTTTAAAGAAAAATGCTGGCACTGCTATTATTTTGAACAGCCTAATATTCATTTTTCTTAACTTTCTGTAAAGGATTAACACAAACTGGCTAAATTTTGTTAATGTTTTGATTTAGAATTGAAAGTGTAGTATTTTCAGTGCATTTGCATTTATGGAAATAAAAGTTATTATAATGACTTTTCTATAATCACTTTTTTAAAATCACTGCTATTTTTTTGAACACTACTGTAAATCACAGAGTATTAATAATGAAGCACGTTAAAAATATAAAACTACAAAGCTGGAACGTTTATTTAAATGCAGTAGAAAAGATTTCCAGTGTTTCACTTATCAACTTTATTGTAATATGTAAATCGAAACACGTTTAGAATCTGATATCTCCGACACGCTCAAAAAAAGTTAGGACGGGACCGTGTTCCCCCCTGTGTTCCATCAGAGTTCCTATTAATGAGACTTTTTAATGCACAGGGAACTTTTTGATGTGTTGGTGAGTGTATGTTGTGCTCACCCTCTCTGAGCGTGCTCTCCTGGTGTGTTGGTGAGTGTGTTGATTAGTGTGTTGAGTGTGTGTTATGCTCACCCTCTCCAAGCGTGCTCTCCTGGGCGGTGCTGGAGGCTTTGCTGGCACCGTGGGAGGTGTAGGCCTTTAAGTAGAAGCTGTAGGTTGTAGAAGGTTGAAGATCTCCCACCACCTGCTGCAGAGTGACTTTACTCACGGCCTCCTGATACTCCATCTCCAGCGGCTCTGAGACACAGGAGAGAGTTTTACAATCACTGACGGGGTTTTATTAATACCCTGTTCCTGCTGAGAGAGATGATGTTAATATATGATTATAGTTATTATTATTACATATCAGAGCTTGTGACCCTCACAGAACAACAGTGTTGAATTCAGCGTTTCTTTAAATGAAAATAAAATGCAGTAGAGCTCAGATACAGGAGCAGAACAAATTTAAATTCCTACCTGAAGTCTTCCTGATGTGCAGCACGTAGCCGATGATGTCCTGTGTGTTTACAGAAGGTTCTTTCCATGACACCTGTATGGAGGTGGGTGAGAGAGCATTTGCCCGCACGTCTGTGGGTACACCGGGCAGCCCGTCGTCAGCCCACAGCACGGTGAGACGGGCGCTGGCCTGGGAAGATCCGGCGCTGTTCTCGGCGATACACTGGTATATGGCTTCATCCTGCGCGCTGATGCTGGAGATGCTCAGTGTGCTGCAGGAGCAGAGAGATAATAAACGCCACCATCATCACTCATGCCATCATCATCATCACTCACACCTCCACAACGTTACTGACAATCACACACAACAACACACAACAACACACAGCAATGTTAGAACCTTCAAACAAGCTCTGGTTCTACGCAAACCCCCACCTGTGGTGGAAGCAGGGTCACAAAATGACAAAATAATTAAATAAACTTGTGGAGGCTTCATGTTACATCATGCATAGAGATGATGCTCCAGAGCTGAACCTCACCCACACACATCCTCTCTCAGTACAGGTCAGCTCACCACGTTCGACCATAATCAAGGCTATTTTTCTCACCTGTTGTTGTTCCTGAGCTTGACGTGGCCCCCGGGTTCCAGAATCTGACCGTTCTTCAACCAGGTGATCTGGGGCATCGGCTCACCCTGCGCCAGGCACGTGAAGATGGCACTGGTGCCCACTGGACGAGCTATGGACTGTGGAGGCTGAACTAACTCGGCTGGAGCTAAACAGAGCCAGACAAACACGATCATCAAACATATTTTTATTACTGTGATGTCGTCCGTGTTTCATTAGCCATAATGAACAGAATCTGAGTTGTAATTGCGGCAATTACAGGCACCTTATTACTCTCTGATTATCTGCTGGATGTTTCCTCCGTATTGCTTTCATCACACAAAATGATGCATCATCAATTCTGGACCCTGTAGCTTCCTTATGTATACACCAAAAACTCTGCTGCTACTCAGTTTTATATTTATAATAAAATATAAAACCACCAGCGTCCACTGATAAACGACTAGAAAAATATGAAGACACGTCGTGTCTCTAAGTGTCCACCTACAACCAGCACTAACAGGGTACATGTTCCTAATAAAGAGGATTTATTAATCCTAACAACACTGCTGTACCTGCTACACTCATACACACACAGAAAAGCACACAGTACCGTGTCATCACCATGTTAGTGTCGATGTTTTAATCGGTGTATCCGATTAAGAGACTCACCTCGCACCACCAGTCGACCCTGAGCCGTTCGGCGCAGACGCGTTCCTGGTTTGTTAGCGGCACACACGTAAATGCCGGAGTGTTTCACACTGACGTCCGAAATCATGAGGTTCCCCGTACCCAGAACCTGGATACCTTCAACTCCGATAGGGCGCCCGTCTATACCAGAGACAGAGAGAGAGAGACAGAGAGGAGAGAGAAATCAGATATTCATATCCACGAGCACACACTGGCAGTTTAATCTATATTATTATTATATTTATTATTATTATTACAAGATACGTATTGTTATTATTATATTGTTAGTGTTATTATCACTATATTTATTATTACTATTATTATTTGTTTTTACTACATTTGTAATTATTATTATTATATAGTTATTATTAACATATTTTATAATTTTTTTTTACTTTATTTATCATTAATACAGTACTTTTTTGTATTATATTTATATTATTATTACATTATTATTTCACTGTAATTATTCCTATAATAATAATAATTATTATTATTATTTTTACCATATTAATTATTACTACAGTACAGTTATTTATTTTTTTACTATATTTATATTATTATTGTTACACACACTGTTGAAAGGTGTATTCGGGAGGTTGGGGAAGGCCCTTTCCTGTTGCACATGTTGGAGGAACTCCAGGAGCCCTGACCTCAACCTCACTGAACACTTTTGGGATGAACTGGAACTGTGAGCCAGGCCTTCTGGTTACACCCGATTTTTAACTAACTGGGCACAAATTCCTACAGATGCTCCAAAATATGGTGAAAAGTGGAGTGGAGGTGAGGCGGACATCAATGCTCCGCGTCTGTCTGAACCGAGAGAATAAGGAACGGTCACGGTTCTACAGGGACACACATCCTCTGTCGTCATGGAAACAGTGGTGAGGGACTTCATCAAGCTGCATCGCAGAGATCTGAGTGTGTGTGTGTGAGAGAGAGAGAGCGAGAGAGAGAGAGAGAGCGTATGTGTGTGTGTATGAGTGTATCGAAATAAAAACAGTGCAGATACACCAAACCTGTCTGTCACAGCACGCCCACCTTCCTCCTGCTGGTAGGTGGGTTTGATGATGCTGCTGTGTGTTTGCTTGGAGATATTCACAGTATGTGGCTGAAAGTAAACACACACACACCTGACCAGCAGCTTCTAAGATTATAAAGTATATCTGTAGGAATTTGTGCCCATGTAGTCAGAAGTGCGTATGTGAGTGTTTTGGTTACCAAGGCGACTCCAGGACACGATGGGGCGAGGAAAGCCCGTAGCCACACACTCCAGGATGGCGGTCTGGTGCACGGTGAGGGTGAGGTTCTCTGGTCCCACAACGATCACCGGCTCCTCAAACACAGACGACTGAGAGTCTGAAACAAGAGGTATGAACATGAGGAGATACAGAGAACAATAAAAAATAACAATAACAAAGAGAAACACACACACACATACACATGCACACTTGCATACACACACAAGGACACACACACACAGGGACACACACTAACCTGCACACACACAAGTAGAAGGCAGTAACACGCCTGCAGAGCAACACAGACTCACTCAGTCACAACCTCACTTGGGGCACCTTTTAAATAGCTAATCCGGGGCAGGATTATGGGCAGGGTAGAATGGAGATGTTCAGTTTGTTGTTGAGTGTGTGTTGCGGGGTGTGTGTTGTGAGGTGTGTGTTGCGGGGTGTGTGTTGTGAGGTGTGTGTTGCGGAGTGTGTGTTGTGAGGTGTGTGAACTATCTGCCAGGTCCCTGACTCTGTGCCACACCCACACTCCCTGCTGTGTGTGTGTAATCTCGTACCTGAGACGGTGAGCCGAGCTCCGGCACTGTGCTTCACTCCGGCGCTGTTGTGAGCAACACAGCCGAAAAGTCCGGCATCGCCCGGGCGGACCGCGGTGACCTGCAGCACGCCGGTGGGTAACAGAGTGTACCTGCACACCACAGCACACACACACAGTGGAAACAAATTTCTACAATCACATTCTGAAACCTAAATAAAGCCGCCTGTGTATCACTGACCATGATTTTTTAACCTGGTTGTTAACTGAATGTGGTTAACTGGTGGATTGAGTAGCTGCTTTTACAGCCCTGTGTGTAAGATAAGAGATAAGATAACACTTTATTGATCCCGAAGGAACTTGCAGGTGTGTGTGTGTGAGACCTCTCATCATTGGTGTCCACAGGTCGCTCGTCTTTCTCCCAGCTGATGAGCGGCTCAGGTAAGCCGTGTACATGACACTGGAACCGGGCCATGCCTCCCAACTCCGCCCTCACCGACCGTGGGTGCTCATGAAAATCAGCCAAGACTAAAACACACACACACACACAGAAAGTGAGTGAGACACACACACACACACACACACACACACACACAGAGAGAAAGTGAGTGAGACACACACACACACACACACACACAGAAAGTGAGTGAGAGACACACACACACACACACACACACAGACACAGACCCTCAGACTCTTTCTCTCTCACACACACACCACAAACTCTCTCTCACACACACACTTACACACACTGGTGTATTTGAGTTCCAGATGCTTTTAATAATCCATTACCAGAGGAGAAATGTAATAAACGCTTGGTGTTAAATGAATCGATCGTTTTGTTTCTGCTCCTCTGGAAGTGACTGAATGTTGCTCCGCTCCATTAGTGGTGAGCGAAGGTCCATTAGGACCAATAAGAGAGCAAAGCATCATGGGAATAATAAGTAATTCATTACACACGTTAGTTTTTGTTCTTTATTGTTCTGTGGGGAAAAACAACAACAATAATAATAGTAATAATAGTTAATAGTGATATAACCTAAGCAGTAATAAGACCAAAAGTTTGTGTGTGTGTGTGTGTGTGAGAGACATGGTCACCCACTGTCCCTCACCTGGTGGCAGGTGTGTGTGTGGAGTGCTGACACACACACCTACTCACACACACACAAATGTAAACACCCCATCACACCCTCTAACACCCCCCCTCCCCACCCACACACAGTCTTGCTTGGTCAGCTGATGTGACAGCAGTAATGAGCTTCTTCTTCACACCTCTCAGCCTGAGCCAACTGGCATCCACTCGAGGGAATCCTTCACCCGCACTCTGGTCATTAATCACAATCTAGGGCAGCACAGTGCCACCTCGAGTGTGTGTGTGCGTGCAAATGTGCTACAACAATCCTCAAGGTCTGTCGACAGGACACACACACACTCACACAGCAGGAATCCACAGATGAAATGCAGACCCGTCTTTAGTTTATTCACAGGATGGGTCCACTGTTCCAGAGAGCAGAGATCAGAACGTCCGGTAGTCATGTTCCAAAATCCCTGACACTGATTTACTAAATTAACACACTCCAGAACCACAACAAACCATCTTCAGATAGTCAAGCCAGAGCAGAACCAGAACAGAATACTGTCAAATAAAAGAAATAAATAAAATAAATATAAAAAAGAGTCGAGAGATAATGTAGACAGGGTGTGTCTTTCTGTACAAGAAGCTGATTTACATATGAATCCAGGTAAAAGCAGCAGGTGAAAAGAAGCGGTTGGTACTGAACACGTGTCGGAGGGGGCGTGTGTTAGTCACGGCTCTACTCAGAGTGGAGGTAATCGCAGAATTGGATGTGACTAGATTGGGAGGGAAATAGAGGGGATAATGCACAAGAAAAAGGCAATAGGTACTTGATCCCAGAAATCATTCTAACAGACACGAGCCGAACAATCAGAACGCTCGGCTCAAAACACAAAATACGTTCAGATGCCCGTTCTAGATGTAAAGCAGACCAAGGCCACACCATGCCCGCTTCCCCTCCACCCCCCGTCCTCGTTCTTTCTTCCTTCGTCTCCATCGCTCTGTACCAGCTGGGTTCGCCTCTGCTTCCTTTCTTTTCTGTTGTTTTTCTATCAGACCCCCCCATGCTTCCAGCTGATGACGGTCACTGGGGAAATCAACACAAAGCTACACCCCAACGGCTACACGCTAATCCGTGTGAATTCATGCTAACGTGCAAACACACACATGCGGAATCAGGCCTGTCCGTGCAAATCTACCAAACCCCCCTCCCCCGGAACAGCGGCAGGGAGCGAAACACAATTCCTGCTGTTCACCTTACAGGAAATAATCAAACCTGGCCTAAATAAATCTGATTATTAAATATCATCATTAACTGACTGTATAAATCAATAAAATAATAACCTGACGTTAAATACTAATACAGAGCTGAGATTCGACCCCTGACGTAAACCAGGTGCACTGCACAGCATCAGATAAACTGGTGTAAAGCACCACCGCTACGCACTCTGGACTGGAGCTGTGGGAATTTAATTGTTCTTTATAAATTCACCTCCACAGGGCCGAACACGAGGTCCCCTTACCCCGAAAATCTCGGTGTGCTCTTTCACCTCTGCATCCGCCCTGTCTGAGCCGTCGTGTTGCTGCTTTTTAAATATCACACCAGTTTTTTTAGGCACATGTCTGTGTGGTTTAAATTAGGAAATAAATAAATTTATATCATCCCTCATAAACACGTCCGGTAGGGGCAGCACAAATGAAACGGGGCCCTTCCCAGAATCCCTGCTCACATTCCGACCCAGCAACTCTATTTGATTTGTTCCTCAGGAATTCGGCCCCGACCCCGGCCCCGGGCTGAGAGGGGTTTTAACCCTCTGTGTCCATTTCAGGTGTTTAATCCCAACGTTTCAACGTTCTTCAATCAGACGAGCGCTTCACAAGCCCAGAGGAGAAATCCCCCCCATCACCTTGTCTCTGTGACTCTGTACCAGATCAGGTCCGGACTGAGTGGAACCCGATGCCCAGTAGTACAAGGTGTTCCAGAACTCAGTGGAACACTGGTAACACCATGGCCGCCGCTTACATCACAAGTTGATTCACTCACAAAGTCAATGCCAGTGGCCCCCGGAGGCCGTGAAAGAGGGACAGCCATCCGACAGAAGAACACGAACAAAAGAGGGGGAGGATTTTACAAAAAGGGAGAAAAAAGAGGCGGGAGGCGTATCTGCCACCGCACACACGGAGGGGTCACTGCTCCCCAGCCGGTACCCCCTCCACCCGCTAGCCTGGGCTGACCTATGGCATTACTATCACTGCATAAAAGCAGAGCTGGAGACTGGTGGTGGTGGTGAGAGGGGGACGGAGAGGAGGATTGGGGGAGGGGAAAACACTGAGAAACATGGAGAACCATGACAAAAGATTGAGCCCAAACCACACGATTCAACGAGAGAAGACTGTACGAGGGATCAGAAACACATTATAATAATAATAATAATAACAATAATATATTAATAATAATAATAATAATAACAATAATATTAATAATGATGATGATAATAGTAATAAAAATAATAATAATAATATCACAACCAGCACAAATAAACTAGAATATCTCACATCACCCCCACCCCCAGAGGAAGAGGAACTGGCTACGACTAAACTGGCAGAAAATGCAGAAATAAAATAGTAAAAAAAAGTGTGTAAAATGGTGCCCAACATCCAGGGAAAAGTTGTTCTGCTCTGGTCTGATCCCCGACCTTCACTTTGACCCTGGCCACTCTAGTCTTTAAACCTTAATTACCAGTGGAATTCCCCCCAGTGCGCCCCAAATCCCACCCGCCCGATGGAGGAACAGGGAACCTGCTGCCTCTTTTTTATTTTTTTGTCCCATATAGGCTCGGGTGGTCCGGAGACATCCGGAACGAGGCGGAGTTCATTCCCTCCCCAGCACTTTCCCAAAAGAACCTCCTGCCATCGCCCACACACGAGCTTCTGCAGGGTCTACTGGTTCTGCCAAGCCCTGAATACAAACAGTCAGCGATGGGGGTAATACGTGCACCTGATTGTATTTGGGTGTTTCCAGTTCTCATCAATCAACAATTTTTAAGAATTGTTTTTATTAAAATGGACGAGCTGAAGCGATAGCAGGAACACCAGTTACACCAGAGCCTGAGAACACAATGCCAAACATCCACAACCTTCAGGACCACACTGTCTCTGGTCACGTGATCTTTAGGGGTGTTACCCCACTACTATGGGGGCAGAAGATGTTTCACGTTCATGAGCAAGTTGTTAACACCAGAAAACCAGTTAGTACCCGTACTACCAAAACTTCACCCTATATGTTCCCTTGCACCATCGCCAATCAAGACCTTCACTAGAACTCTAAAGGTTTTGTGGTCAGATACTGGGTACTGTACTGGTTCTGACCACTGGACTGTCTTCAGGCTTAATGAAAAACTTCCTAGCTCATCAGGGACCTTGAGCACCGAGGGGTGGCTAACAAGAAAATCCATCAAAGAAAAAACCTCAACAAAGATAAGTGCTTCCTGAGAGGAGCAGGCATTTAGGAGGACCCACAGGAGAGCAGACCGTCCAGCAGCGCCCGCCCCATCGCTCACAAAAACACAGTACAGAAAAAACGAGGGCAGATTTACGAAGCGAGGCAGGGGGTCAGTTCCGGGAGGGGCGAGTAGATGAAGGGGTTGTGAAGAACCCTCACTAATCATGACCTGCTTTGCTGCCTCCTCTCTCTCTGTCGGCGTTTCAGGGGGTCACGTCACGGCCCAAATTACTGGGAAGTACAAATTGAGCCAGAGCCCCTGAAACGTGCACACCAAAAGGAAACGGAACGGGAACGTAAAAGGAGAGAGTCTTTGATCTGGTGGGAGGCTGAGGAACAAATCTGGCCATTCACTTCAAGATGGAAAAGCCTAGCAGCGGGTTACGTGCCCCTGAAAGGCTGAAAGAAGTGGAGAGGGGAAAGAGGAGGACCTCTTAAATGCTAAACACAGCCGGCTGGTGGTGGAACATTAGGGTGAGGAGCAGGTCCATGGGACGGGCAACAAGCCTGGCACATTGCGGTGGCACTGCAGCACAGCTCACAACTCCAGGAGACACACAAGCGGAACGACTGAAGCTTCTTCGTCCTCCTCATTTACCCCAATTCATCCCAAAAGGGTTGAAGGAGTGCAACTCTAACCAAGAACCATCGAGAACCCTCCAATAAAAGAATAAGAGCTTGTTGTTTCAGTACAATAAGTCATGTTAAGTTTTGTTCCTACGGCCTGAGTTGCTTTTCTCATTGGAGGAGCTTTGAGAAGGTCAGCGGCCCTAAGAACTCTTCACCTCAGCAGGGTTTCTTGTGATAAACTCCCTCAAACCTCTCAGGTCAAGGTTCTCAGGTAAGAGGGTTTTAAAGTGACCACCAAACTCCCAACACAAGCCCAGGTGCTTATTCAGAGAGGGTGTGGCAGTGAAAGGAATTACTACAGCTCCAGGTTTGTCCTTAACAGGAGATGAAATTAGATTTCCTGCTCCACTGACTCTTCGGTTTTAGTTTCGCTGAAGAAGCCGATTCAACACAAGGCCGTCGTCTTTATTCATCAAATCATTTCCATATCAGCTCCAGTCAGAAGGTAATTATTATCTCCCAATGCACACACAGGGACCTGAATACAAATCCGCCTGCGTTTAAACCACAGCGCACCGAGAAACTGAGCGTCCACATAATATCAGATAAAACTATATTAAATCTCAGTATAAATATTAATGCAAAAAATGATGAAAAATGACGATGTGATTGGCTGGGAAGGTTTCACACCGTGTATCCATCCCGGTGAAGCTGAAGGACTCGTGTGTATCTATTGATTTCTACCAGCCACTCCACCTTCTACACAAGCCAGGAACCCCAAAGCAAACCCACAGAGACAGGAGAACAATGGGAGGACGCTTTGGGAGGACACTTTGGGAGGACTAAACTAAGGGGTGGAGCAGTGATCCGGCTCTCCTTGATAAGATTGTGGGTCGTGCAAGTGGCACCATGTTCACAATCAGGAATTGGATATGACTAAATTGGGAGATTAATGGGGGTGGGGTTCCAGAAAAAAAGTGTTTTCAGCCAGTCCCTCCCTCAGACACAGTAGAGGCTTGAGCGGCCGATAGTATTGCTGCGATTCGAACCATGACCTCATGTCTTGGAACGCAAAATGTGACCTGTTTACCACCAGCCGACCACAAAGTTCTGGTAATGTCTAAAATTTGGGATGAAAATCGGACAGTGTGAGCCGCTATGAGGCTTGTCTAACATCCACCAATAGGTGGGCAGAGAAGATCAGGTTCTGTGGTTCTACAGAGAGAGGATCATCGGGATCTGCAGAGGATCTGCTGAGGTCTGGAGGCTCTATTTCATTATTTAACTCATTAAAATTATACTCTCTATCCTCTTTTGTCTAAGAGTCGCTCAGTAACCCAGAGACCTTGATCTGCCCGTGCAGCAGCAGCACGCTAACGTCTCCGCCGAGCTAAAGAAACTTCCAGACGTTGCCGTCTGCTCGGCTCTCTAACGCTGCTTTCTGTGGGCAGCTGAGAGCGGCTCAGACAATAACAGACTGGCTGACGGCGACAGGCGGCTAGCTCATGCGAGGTCGGGCTTATTGTTGACGGGATGCAAGCTGTGTACGCAAAAGTCCATTCACAGGGAGACGGCGCTGGAATGTTCGCTCGATCGGCCGGTGTACGGAAATAAACCCTGCAACCTACTGCTGGAACAATCGCCGTTAGCAACCGTGAAAGATGCACAGCGTGTGGATGAAAGTGGAGGAAGAAGAAAAGAACTCAGACAGGAAGAACCAGAAGCGTGGAGGGATGATGTTTTATGCCGTGCTAACACAGTGCTTATATTCATGGCATTGAGTTTATAGTCCTTGGGTCTGTGTGTAAACCTAGTGACCCGCCCTGCTCCCTCTACCTACCTGATCAGCTGCCTCAGTAGAGAGGGTTCTAATCAGACCTGGAGCTCATAAAGCAGATTATTTAGACGCTCTACTTATACAGAGATCAGCCGTTCAGTTTCACTACACTTACCTGCAGCCTGAACTTTAGCTTTGCGGCTTATGACCCGCCCGAAGGAGTTCTGTGCCACGCAGTCGTAATCTCCCTCGTTGTTAGTCCTCTGGAATCGACCAATCAGCAGAGAGCCATTGGTGAACGTGAGGTGGTCCTGGTCCTGCTGGAGAAGCGCTCCGTTGCGTCTCCAGCGTGTAATGATGGGTGGGATCCCCTCCGCCCGACAGTGCAGCACCAGCGGCTGCTCCTGCACCGCGATAACGTCGCCGGGCTCCAGGGTGAAGGACAGTTCGGCTCCGGATGCTTCACCTGAGAACACAAACACCACGTTTCTGATTAATCCCAACAACACTGCTTCGCCTGCTGCACTCATACATACACAGAACAGCACCAGTACCTCGTCATTACCAAGTTAGTGTCGGTGCAGTGCACCTACACATCATCTGATCTGGGGAGGTCCTATAGGGGTTTCATTTGATGTTCTACAGTCAGTTAATGTATACCCAGTCATGAAGTTAATGTGTATGGTTGCTGTAGCTTATAGAGTAATCAATGAATGTAGGTACCAGAGAGGTGTTCCTAATAAAGTGCTACTATCAGTATAAAAGAATTATGATGAAACAGTCTGAGGGGAATTCTGCCTTCAATTGGCAACCCGGCCCAGTCTAAACCCCCCCAGTGAAGAGAGTAAAGGATGGAGAACAAATTTACATCCACAGATACAGAATCAGGAGGAGGAACATCTTCCTCTGTTTTCCTCTTCTGATCTTCAGGGTTGTCTGTTCTCTTTCTCCAACAGCTTTGATTGGAGACACCGGAGCTTCTCTGTCTCTGACCCTTTGACCCCCGGGTCCCGGTACCCCCTTCCATCCCACAAGATTCCTGAGCTCACTAATACACAACAGCAGCGTCTGAACTTCAATCCTCCTGCAAAGGTGTGTGTGTGTGTAGTGTGTGTGTGTGTGTGTGTGTGTGTAAGTGTGTGAGTGTGAGTGAGTGTGTGTGTAAGTGTGTGTGTGTGTGTGTGTGTGTGTGAGTGAGTGTGTGTGAGTGAGTGTGTGTGGGTGAGTGAGTGTGTGTGCGTGTGAGTGAGTGTGTGTGCGTGTGAGTGTGTGTGTGTGTGTGTGAGTGAGTGTGTGTGAGTGTGTGTGTGTGTGTGTGTGTGTGTGTGTAAGTGTGTGAGTGTGAGTGAGTGTGTGTGTGTAAGTGTGTGTGTGTGTGTGTGTGTGAGTGAGTGTGTGTGAGTGAGTGTGTGTGGGTGAGTGAGTGTGTGTGCGTGTGAGTGAGTGTGTTTGCGTGTCAGTGAGTGTGTGTGTGTGAGTGTGTGAGTGTGTGTGTGTGTGTGTAGTGTGTGTGAGTGAGTGTGTGTGAGTGTGTGTGTGTGTGTGTGTAAGTGTGTGAGTGTGTGTATACAGCAAATAAAGCTCAATTAAAAATTAAATCTAAATCAAAACCTAAATCTACAAAAGATGACAGCTGGTTCGACAAAGACTGTCAAATCCTAAGAACAGAACTCCGTAAAATATCAAACCAAAAACACAGAGACCCAAACAACAGTAACACACGACTTCTTTACTGTGAAACCCTCAAACAATATAAACGTACACTCAGAACCAAAAAAGCTCAGTACACCCAAAAACAACTAACAATTATTAAACAATCAATCAACACACATCAATTCTGGGACAATTGGAACAATTTAAAACATAGAGAACAGGAAGAATTGGCCATTCAGGATGGGGATATCTGGACAACCCATTTCCAATCACTCTTTAAAAATGTAGAATTAGATTCAAATCCTAAACAAAATCAAATTATTAGTAAGTTAGAGGAACTGAAACGGGCTGTTAAAAACCACCAGAATCCTCTAGACTCTCTCATTACTGAGCAGGAACTTAAAGACAACATTAAAAAACTAAAAACAAAGAAATCATCAGGACCTGACGGGATCCTGAATGAAATGATCAAACATGGCAGCTCCAAATTTCACCTGGCGATGTTAAAAGTCTTTAACCTGGTTCTGAGTGTCGGTTCCTCCCCTGAAATCTGGAATCAAGGTCTCATAACACCGATCCACAAAAGTGGAGATAAATTCGACCCTAATAATTACCGGGGCATCTGTGTGAGCAGTAACCTGGGGAAGTTATTCTGTAGTATCATTAACTCACGATTATTACACTTCCTTACCCAACACAACGTCCTGAGTAAAAGTCAGATTGGTTTTCTACCAAATTACCGCACTACCGATCATATTTACACCCTACACACCCTGATCGAAAAATATGTAGTTCAAAATAACTCTAAAATATTTGCATGTTTTATTGATTTAAAAAAAGCTTTTGATTCCATTTGGCATGAAGGATTGTTTTATAAAATGTTAGAGAGTGGTGTAGGGGGTAAAACATCTGATCTTATTACATCCATGTACACAGAAAACCAGTGTGGAATAAGAATCGGCAGTAAGAGAAACATCTCATCTCTCAGGAGCGTGGAGTGAGACAGGGCTGCTGTTTAAGTCCAACTCTATTTAACATCTATATTAATGAATTGGCCTCCATGTTAGAGCACTCAGCCACGCCCGGTCTCACTCTACACGACTCAGAGATTAAACTCCTGCTGTATGCAGATGATCTGGTCCTGCTGTCCCCCAGCGCTCAGGGTCTCCAGCACAAACTGGACCTGCTGCAGCAGTACTGTCAGACCTGGGCCCTGACCGTCAACCTCAAAAAGACCAAAATTATGACCTTCCAGAAAAGAGGCAGATCTCAGGGAACCAAACACACATATAAATTAGGACAGCATGAAATTGAGCACACTAAAGATTATACTTACCTCGGACTGAACATCAGTTCCACAGGAAACTTTAATCCGGCAGTAAATGAACTGAGAGAAAAAGCTCGCAGGGCGTCGACGCCATAAAACGTCAAACATTCGTAGAAATTCCAGTTCGAATCTGGCTTAAAATTTTTGAATCAATAATTGAACCGATTGCTCTATATGGCAGTGAAGTTTGGGGTTCGCTTACACACCATCAATTCCGTAATTGGGACAAACATCCATTAGAGACCCTGCACACAGAGTTCTGTAAAAGCATCCTAAAGGTGCACAGACACACCATGAACAATGCGTGCAGGGCAGAATTAGGCCGATTTCCTCTAATTATCAACATACAGAGAAGAGCAATCAACTTCTGGAACCATCTAAATGAGAGCGACCCCCAAACTTATCATTATAAAGCCCTGAAACACCAAGAGCTGAGCAAACATACCAGTCCCCTCATCCAACTGGTCCTGAGTCACTGCACCCATACACCACTAACACACACAGATACACCACTAACACACACAGATACACCACTAACACACACAGATACACCACTAACACACACTGACACACTAATAACACACACAGACACTCTAACACACACAGATACACCACTAACACACACAGACACCCTAATAACACACACAAACACATTACTAACACACGCCGACACACCACTAACACACACTAACACAATAAAGACTCAGGAACAGGAGAAATCTGCAAACCCAATTAGAATAAACCAGAACAAAACTCAGAACTAAATATCTGAATTATTGGGAAACTGAAACTAAAACTCAAAGTAAAATGCAGTTATTTATTATTTGTTGTTATTTATTATTTGTTGTTATTTGTTATTTGGCCCTAAACAGACACTACAGTGCAGCAGATTATCTGAGCACAGTATCCGACCCTAAATTAAGAAACACCCTGACGAGGTACAGACTGAGCGCACACGACCTGGCCGTGGAGACGGGGCGACACACCCGGTCCTGGCTGCCCCGGGAGGAGAGGTCGTGTCAGCACTGCACTCTCAGTACAGTAGAGACGGAGCTGCACTTCCTCACCCGGTGTACCAAGTACCACCACGTCCGCTCCCAATTCTTCCCTAAATTTAATAACATCATCCCCAACTTCACCTCCCTCCCAGACCCCGACAAACTGCCCCACCTACTGGGGGAGCACAGAGAGAGCTGCACACTAGCAGCACTCTATACACACACCTGCCACCAGGTGAGGGACAGTGGGTGACCATGTCTCATACACATACACATACACATACACATACACACACACATACACACACACACACACACACACACACACACACACACACACACACACACGCACAAACTGATTGTTTTTGTACCTCATTAATGTAAATATTATACTTTTTATTGTTATTATTTTGCACTGTTTTTATTAATATTTTATTCTATTCTATATTTTTGCACATGTAACTGTTCTGTATATTTTTGTTCTTTCTTATTTTTATTGTTAATATTTCTCTGTAACTTGCTTTGGCAATACGAATGTCCTTATTTGTCATGCCAATAAAGCTTCTTTTGAGTTTGAGTTTGAGTGTAACTCCACACACGACGGCTGGACCTTCCTTCTCATCCAGCTTCAGATTTCATTATGGCTCGTTTAAACGTGAATTGTGGAATAAACAGCACATTTCACAGGTGCAATTCATCTAGATCTAGTTATATGGGCACAGAGAAGTCACCAGGTAGAGTCGAATATAATGAAACAAATTCCAGGACATTCTTTTTTTTCCTGACTTTTTGCGCGACCCAGGGAACACAAATAATGCATCTTGTATCTCTGTACAAGATGTACCATAAAGCCTCCACAAGAGGGCGCTCACGCACAAGATTATTTAATTACTATAATTTTTCCTCTGCAACCCATTTTTTCGGCTTGCGACCCAATCCCTGTTTTAGACCACCAACTGTATAATCATTCATTCATTCACTGCTTTAACCTGGTCAGGGTTGCTAATGGTCTGATTCACTGGGTGAACGGTGGATACCACCCTGGACAGGTCGCCAGTCCATTACAGGGCACACACACACACACACTTAGGGTAAGTACTAGAAGCTCCGGTTGTCATGACTGCACGTCCTTGGACTGGAGAACCCAAAGAAAACCCACACAGACACGAGGAGAACATGCAAAACTCCACACAGAAAGGACCCAGACCACTCCACCTGGGAACTGAACCCAGGACCTTCCTGCTGAAATAAACCTGCAGAAACCTGGTTTCTGTGATCTGCTTTTACAAAAATAAAGAACAACCGAGTAGATCAGCGGGATGAGAACCGGAGACCTTCTACTCTTATCTATTCAAAACAATCCGTCAGTCTGACTCCAGCACTTCCAAAACCTTCAGCAGATCTTCGCGTCCTTCAAGTCCTTGAGCCTTATAGATAACGACAAATTCTCAGAGATCTGACGTGTGCACACACACACACACACACACACACACACACACACACACACACACACACACACACACACTTCCTCTCACTTTACTACCTCACCATCACTTGCTAAGCCTTAGGATAGGGTCCAACTGAGAGCAGACGCTTCTAGCCAAAGTGACTTACAGTACTGTGACAGTACACTGTCTAAGCAATTGAGGGTTAAGGGCCTTGCTCAAGGGTCCAACAGAGGCAACCTGGCAGTGGTGAGGCTTGAACCAGCGACCTTTAAACACATTCATTAATCCTATTTTTTTGCATTTCACTTCCTCTCTATTCCTCCGACATGTGTGCAGTATTGACCACTAATATTTACCTGGACCAGGTGGGTTAGTGTGGGCACCGAGCCTGCCCTAAAACATCATTACTGCATTCACTAATGATGGTAGATCTTTGCATACAATAAATCCCAAAATGTTGCGTCCCTATAATATATAAAAATAATATAAACACACACACACACTTTCCCAAATCACATTATATCAGGAACAAAGGGACTAGAGAGATTCTTCAGAAATTCTTCCGGCTCCTTAAAATAAAATACCTTAAAATCCACACTTTAGATCTGTTGTTCCCCCTCAAACACACAGCATTATATCAAAGCAATGATTTTTAATATTTTACAAAAGTAACAGCACCTAATCCAAACCAAACATAAGAATAATTAATCGTTAGAGGTAAACATGTTCCACATCTATGAAACCCTCAGATGATGGAGATGAAAATCTATTTGTGAAAAGCAAATAGGAACGTTAAACATTAAACTTTGTAGTAACTTGGAAGTAATCATGCTGGCTCTTATTAAAGCCAGACAGAAAAACTCTGGTCGTCCATGAGAGCAAAGCAACTCACGCTGCTGATCACCTTAAACAAAAGATCTGGCAACAAAACAGAAGCGAAGCACTGACGCTCGACGTTACCATGTCGTCTCCCAGCAGGCCACGAGAGTCCCACCCCCCAAACCTTCACAACAATACCCCCACGTTACAAAGAAGCAGCGGGTCGGTGTCCTCCGGCACATAACCGCCACGATCTGTTTAAAAAGAGCACAGAAAGGGAGAAGAAATCCACACAAACACAAACCTGTACACGCTGAGCATCTTATACACCAGCACATACATCAAACACGCACTAATGATGGCTAACAACCGACATCCTCCAATACTTCCATCAAACCTGCTTACAGATGCAACAGGACTGCACACGCACCACCCACACACCTTAAAATGTGCACTATATATAGACAGAAGTGTTCAAACGCCTGACTGTCAGCTTGTTGGACATCGGGTCAGATTTTCATTCTTCTAACCCAATACAAGCGACGATTCAAATAACACAGAACAGGATCAATCCGAGAAAAACGTATTGACGATACGGTCAAGGTCACATCAGTCAGGATGGACAGATCGATGTTCATCTGTGAGCAGGGCCAAAGGGCACAGTACTCCCCAAACATACAAATGAGGAACAGAATCCACCAGAACGAATCTTCTACATCATGCAAACACACAGAACAGAGTGGTGGTGGGGATTACGTTCACTAACAATAACTTTTAGTTAAATTAATTGTATGTGTGTGTGTATGATTTGTGTAAGTCTAATTCATTCAAATGATTCTCCAGGTCACCCGAGGAGGATGGAGGTCCCTGCTGAGTCTGGTTCCTCTCAAGGTTTCTTCCTGTATTTTTAAGGGAGTTGCACTGGCCCCCCGAGGCTGCTTAACAAGGCTTTTTGGGTTTTTTTGGTCTGTCGGTCCTGGATTCTGTAAAGTTGCTTTGAGACGACATCTATTGTAAAAAGCGTTGTACAAATAAATTTTACTTGACCTGACTTTACACTAGCGCACCATCAAATCTCAATAAAGCTGTGCTGCCAACCAGGCCGAGTGTCCAACAGACACAACTGCCCGTGTCTATGAGTGTGAGGTCAGGCCGCTGCGTTACTGGTTACAGGAACCAACGAGGAACCGGACTGAAGGTTCACAAATTATTACAAACATTATTAGTTCATACTGGTCTTCAAACAAACAAACAAACAAACACACACACACACACACATTTCTTGTAGCTTCAATTAACCTGACTGCACATCTTTGGATTTGTGGAAGGAAACCGGAGCACCTGGAGGAAACTCACATGAACACAAAGAGAACATTCTAACTCCACCGGTGGGGTTGTAGGTACGAGGGTGGGCACGTCATCATTGAATAACAAACGACAACCCGCCAAGAATGTGCCCGCCTGGAGGATACGGATGCTCCTGTTCACCTTTAATACACATATTATTATTATTATTATCATTATTATTATTATTATTATTATAGTATTACTATAGTATTTAATTGATCTACTGTTTATGCTGATGAAGTAAGGTGGAATATAATTAATGCAACGTGTTTATGTATTTGAGTTTTGCACCTGAATGTTGTTTACCTACCCCTGCCCTCTCACCCCTGGCCACAGTGTAACAAATAAACTTGAATTCATTTAGATGTAAGGTTGGCACCAAACGGCTCTGCCAGCGTTAGTCCATGACTGTTCAGTGTATGGACCCGTTTGGGGTGCAGTCATTCGGTTCTGGGATTTCTCCTGCTAGTGCTATTTTATGTTAGATGATATAGTGGAAATTAAGACTTACCCAGTAAAACCAGTAGACAGATGCCCAGGAGGCGCGCTGCCATGCTGTGCCCTTCAGCAGCAGCCATTGTAATCACCAGTGAGCAAAAACAAAGCAGGAGCGAAGAGCAGCACTGAAACCTCCCTCACATCCACAGCACTGAGCTCCTGGAGGTGAAGAACATCAGCGCCATGTTCTTCATTCATCTATTACACAATATTACTCTCTCTAATGCTCCACATCACTGTCGACGTCCTTTTAATCCCGAACTGGTTCCTCTTCACGCGCAACCACGCTCGCTCGGGTCTCGGTATCTCCGTGTCTCTGTACACAGCAGCCACTCCTCCTTCTTCACACACACACACACACACACACACACACACAGACAGACACACAGATACACACACACACAGACACACACACAGATACACACACACAGACACACACACAGACAGACACACAGATACACACACACAGGTACACACACACAGATACACACACAGAGAGATACACACACACACAGATACACACACACACAGACACACACACAGATACACACACACAGACAGACACACAGATACACACACACAGATACACACACACACACACACAGAGATACACACACACACACACACACACACACAGATACACACAGACACACACACAGACAGACACACAGACAGACACACAGATACACACACACACACACACAGAGATACACACACACAGATACACACACACGCACACACACACACACAGATACATAGATACACGCGCGCGCAGAGTAATTCTTAGATAGATACGACACATGCGTGTATATATATATATATATATACAGTGTATCACAAAAGTGAGTACACCCCTCACATTTCTGCAAATATTTCATTATATCTTTTCATGGGACAACACTATAGACATGAAACTTGGATATAACTTAGAGTAGTCAGTGTACAGCTTGTATAGCAGTGTAGATTTACTGTCTTCTGAGAATAACTCAACACACAGCCATTAATGTCTAAATAGCTGGCAACATAAGTGAGTACACCCCACAGTGAACATGTCCAAATTGTGCCCAAATGTGTCGTTGTCCCTCCCTGGTGTCATGTGTCAAGGTCCCAGGTGTAAATGGGGAGCAGGGCTGTTAAATTTGGTGTTTTGGGTACAATTCTCTCATACTGGCCACTGGATATTCAACATGGCACCTCATGGCAAAGAACTCTCTGAGGATGTGAGAAATAGAATTGTTGCTCTCCACAAAGATGGCCTGGGCTATAAGAAGATTGCTAACACCCTGAAACTGAGCTACAGCATGGTGGCCAAGGTCATACAGCGGTTTTCCAGGACAGGTTCCACTCGGAACAGGCTTCGCCAGGGTCGACCAAAGAAGTCGAGTCCACGTGTTCGGCGTCATATCCAGAGGTTGGCTTTAAAAAATAGACACATGAGTGCTGCCAGCATTGCTGCAGAGGTTGAAGACGTGGGAGGTCAGCCTGTCAGTGCTCAGACCATACGCCGCACACTGCATCAACTCGGTCTGCATGGTCGTCATCCCAGAAGGAAGCTGACGCACAAGAAAGCCCGCAAACAGTTTGCTGAAGACAAGCAGTCCAAGAACATGGATTACTGGAATGCCCTGTGGTCTGACGAGACCAAGATAAACTCGTTTGGCTCAGATGGTGTCCAGCATGTGTGGCGGCGCCCTGGTGAGAAGTACCGAGACAACTGTATCTTGCCTACAGTCAAGCATGGTGGTGGTAGCATCATGGTCTTGGGCTGCATGAGTGTTGCTGGCACTGGGGAGCTGCAGTTCATTGAGGGAAACATGAATTCCAACATGTACTGTGACATTCTGAAACAGAGCATGATCCCCTCCCTTCGAAAACTCCCTTTTCCAACAGGATAACGACCCCAAACACAACCTCCAAGATCACAACTGCCTTGCTGAGGAAGCTGAAGGTAAAGGTGATGGACTAAACCCAATTGAGCACCTGTGGCGCATCCTCAAGTGGAAGGTGGAGGAGTTCAAGGTGTCTAACATTCACCAGCTCCGTGATGTCATCATGGAGGAGTGGAAGAGGATTCCAGTAGCAACCTGTGCAGCTCTGGTGAATTCCATGCCCAGGAGGGTTAAGGCAGTGCTGGATAATAATGGTGGTCACACAAAATATTGACACTTTGGGCACAATTTGGACATGTTCACTGTGGGGTGTACTCACTTATGTTGCAGCTATTTAGACATTAATGGCTGTGTGTTGAGTTATTTTCAGAAGACAGTAAATCTACACTGCTATACAAGTTGTACACTGACTACTCTAAGTTATATCCAAGTTTCATGTCTATAGTGTTGTCCCATGAAAATATATAATAAAATATTTGCAGAAATGTGAGGGGTGTACTCACTTTTGTGATACACTGTATATATATATATATATATATATATATATATATATATATATATATATATATATATATATATATATATATATATATATATATATATATATATTCCAATATATACATTTAATATATACATACATTCTCAAATTCACATTCATAGATATATACACATAAACCATAATACACGCAACGTGTATGTATATATCATGGCTGGATTACTGACCGGGCCAGTGGGGCCAGTGCCCAGGGGCCCTTGAGGTCAGGGGGCCCCGGGGGGGCCCTGGCTCAAAACATTTTGCGATGCCTATCAACATTTATGATACAATATATTTTTATTTCCGAGGGCCCTCCATTTTAAGGATCCTCTGACTATTAGGGACTTTGACCCCAGGGCCTCTTGGGGGCCATAGCCATGCTTTTGGGGCCCCTAGCCATGCTTTTGTGGCCCCTAGCCATGCTTTTGGGTCCTAGCCATGCGTTTGGGGGCCCTAGCCATGCTTTTGGGCCCTAGCCATGCTTTTGGGCCCCTTATGAAAATAGATGAGGCGTTGTGGCACTGCTCTGACTTCGACTTCTGGCTATTAGGGGTCCTAGGAAAAAGGGGGGCATATTTTTAGAGGGCCCTGGTTATGAGAGCCCCTACCAGGGGGCCCTAGAGAAGAGCAGGGCATACCATTAGGGCATACTGCTATGGGGCCCTTGACTTCCATAGAAGTCGTTTACCATGGCTCCTTGACTTTCTAGGGACCTACAAACTGCCAGGCAAGCTACCTGCGATTCAGGCCCTTACTTAATGTTTCTGAATTTGTATTGTTTCAAAATTATTATGTTCAATTTCTCTTAAGCGCAGAGACACAAATTAAAGAGAATTGAAAAGAGTTGTTGCAGTCATCCAGTTTTTGGGGGAGAGGGGACTTGCTTTCGGGGGAGATGATGAGCTATTAGGATCAGCCCACAATGGTAATTTTTTGGGCATCATAGAACTCTTAGCCAAATTTGACCCATTCCTAGCTGAGCACCTCCAAAGGTTTGGAGTAAAGGGAAAAGGTTCTGTGTCCTACTTATCATCGACAGTGTGTGAAGAATTTATCCATTTGATGGGACAGAGAACAAAGCAGGCAATTGTTAATGAGATCAAAGAATCAAAATACTTCTCTGTTATAGTTGACTCCACTCCAGACCTTGCTCATGTGGACCAACTTACTTTTATGTTCAGGTTTGTTAATAATGACGGACATGTAGTTGAGCGTTTTCTAGCTTTTGAGCCTATTGAAAACCATAGTGGGGACAGTTTGGCAGAGTGTGTCGTTGCTATGGTGGAGAATCTGGGCCTAGACTTATCTAACTGTAGGGGCCAGTCATATGATAATGCAAGTAACATGTCGGGAAAGTACAATGGAGTCCAAGCTCATCTTAAACAAAGAAACCCTTTGATTTGTTATGTCCCCTGTGCAGCACATTCACTGAATTTAGTTGGTGTCAATGCTGTTGACAGTAGCCCAGAAGCTGGACGTTTTTTTGACTTTGTACAGGCAATGTACACATTTTGTGCATCATCTACACACAGGTGGGGAAAGGTTACTGATATCAAACTCACACTGAAATCACTGTCAGGTACTCGATGGAGCGCACGAGCTGAGTCAACTAAGGCTCTTTGGAAATATTATGCACAACTGAGAGAGGCATTGAATGATATGTCTAAAGATATGGAGGAGAAATGTGTAACTCAAAGTGAAGCCTCTGCACTCTGTGACAAATTGGACACGTTGGAGATGGCCTTCATGGCATACTTCTGGGACACAATACTACAGAGGTTCCAAGCCACAAGCCTGCAGCTGCAGAAGCATGATATTGACATATGTACAGCTACACAACTTCTCTTGTCTTTACAAGACTTTGTGGCAGCACAGAGAGATAACTTTGCCCAGGGGCCCAGACTATCCTTAATCCGTCCTTGGTATATATATATATATATATATATATACAGTGTATCACATAAGTGAGTACACCCCTCACATTTCTGCAAATATTTCATTATATCTTTTCATGGGACAACACTATAGACATGAACCTTGGATATAACTTAGAGTAGTCAGTGTACAGCTTGTATAGCAGGGAAGATTTACTGTCTTCTGAAAATAACTCAACACACAGCCATTAATGTCTAAATAGCTGGCAACATAAGTGAGTACACCCCACAGTGAACATGTCCAAATTGTGCCCAAATGTGTCGTTGTCCCTCCCTGGTGTCATGTGTCAAGGTCCCAGGTGTAAATGGGGAGCAGGGCTGTTAAATTTGGTGTTTTGGGTACAATTCTCTCATACTGACCACTGGATATTCAACATGGCACCTCATGGCAAAGAACTCTCTGAGGATGTGAGAAATAGAATTGTTGCTCTCCACAAAGATGGCCTGGGCTATAAGAAGATTGCTAACACCCTGAAACTGAGCTACAGCATGGTGGGCAAGGTCATACAGCGGTTTCCCAGGACAGGTTCCACTCGGAACGGGCTTCGCCAGGGTCGACCAAAGAAGTTGAGTCCACGTGTTTTGCGTCATATCCAGAGGTTGGCTTTAAAAAATAGACACATGAGTGCTGCCAGCATTGCTGCAGAGGTTGAAGACGTGGGAGGTCAGCCTGTCAGGCTGGAAGAGGATTCCAGTAGCAACCTGTGCAGCTCTGGTGAATTCCATGCCCAGGAGGGTTAAGGCAGTGCTGGATAATAATGGTGGTCACACAAAATATTGACACTTTGGGCACAATTTGGACATGTTCACTGTGGGGTGTACTCACTTATGTTGCCAGCCATTTAGACATTAATGGCTGTGTGTTGAGTTATTTTTAGAAGACAGTAAATCTACACTGCTATACAAGCTGTACACTGACTACTCTAAGTTATATCCAAGTTTTATTTCTATAGTGTTGTCCCATAAAAAGATATAATAAAATATTTGCAGAAATGTGAGGGGTGTACTCACTTTTGTGATACACTGTATATATATATATATATATATATATATATATATATATATATATATATATATATATATACAGTGTATCACAAAAGTGAGTACACCCCTCACATTTCTGCAGATATTTAAGTATATCTTTTCATGGGACAACACTGACAAAATGACACTTTGACACAATGAAAAGTAGTCTGTGTGCAGCTTATATAACAGTGTAAATTTATTCTTCCCTCAAAATAACTCAATATACAGCCATTAATGTCGAAACCACCGGCAACAAAAGTGAGTACACCCCTTAGTGAAAGTTCCTGAAGTGTCAATATTTTGTGTGGCCACCATTATTTCCCAGAACTGCCTTAACTCTCCTGGGCATGGAGTTTACCAGAGCTTCACAGGTTGCCACTGGAATGCTTTTCCACTCCTCCATGACGACATCACGGAGCTGGCGGATATTCGAGACTTTGCGCTCCTCCACCTTCCGCTTGAGGATGCCCCAAAGATGTTCTATTGGGTTTAGGTCTGGGGACATGCTTGGCCAGTCCATCACCTTTACCCTCAGCCTCTTCAATAAAGCAGTGGTCGTCTTAGAGGTGTGTTTGGGGTCATTATCATGCTGAAACACTGCCCTGCGACCCAGTTTCCGGAGGGAGGGGATCATGCTCTGCTCAGTATTTCACAGTACATATTGGAGTTCATGTGTCCCTCAATGAAATGTAACTCCCCAACACCTGCTGCACTCATGCAGCCCAAGACCATGGTATTCCCACCACCATGCTTGACTGTAGGCATGACACACTTATCTTTGTACTCCTCACCTGATTGCCGCCACACATGCTTGAGACCATCTGAACCAAACAAATTAATCTTGGTCTCATCAGACCATAGGACATGGTTCCAGTAATCCATGTCCTTTGTTGACATGTCTTCAGCAAACTGTTTGTGGCCTTTCTTGTGTAGAGACTTCAGAAGAGGCTTCCTTCTGGGGTGACAGCCATGCAGACCAATTTGATGTAGTGTGTGGCGTATGGTCTGAGCACTGACAGGCTGACCCCCCACCTTTTCAATCTCTGCAGCAATGCTGACAGCACTCCTGCGCCTATCTTTCAAAGACAGCAGTTGGATGTGACGCTGAGCACGTGCACTCAGCTTCTTTGGACGACCAACGCGAGGTCTGTTCTGAGTGGACCCTGCTCTTTTAAAACGCTGGATGATCTTGGCCACTGTGCTGCAGCTCAGTTTCAGGGTGTTGGCAATCTTCTTGTAGCCTTGGCCATCTTCATGTAGCGCAACAATTTGTCTTTTAAGATCCTCAGAGAGTTCTTTGCCATGAGGTGCCATGTTGGAACTTTCAGTGACCAGTATGAGACAGTGTGAGAGCTGTACTACTAAATTGAACACACCTGCTCCCTATGCACACCTGAGACCTAGTAACACTAGCGAGTCACTTGACATTTTGGAGGGAAAATGACAAGCAGTGCTCAATTTGGACATTTAGGGGTGTAGTCTCTTAGGGGTGTACTCACTTTTGTTGCCGGTGGTTTAGACATTAATGGCTGTATATTGAGTTATTTTGAGGGAAGAATAAATTTACACTGTTATATAAGCTGCACACAGACTACTTTTCATTGTGTCAAAGTGTCATTTTGTCAGTGTTGTCCCATGAAAAGATATACTTAAATATCTGCAGAAATGTGAGGGGTGTACTCACTTTTGTGATACACTGTACATAGACACAAACATACAATGTTATACAAAACCTATAATGATGATAATATTAATAATAATAATAATAATAAATACTATTATTATAATAAACCACTGTTTGGGTGGGTTTGGCGTCCCTTCCCACATAGATCTTCTGTAGCTATTTCAAAAACTGAATTAAACTTAATCCAAACAATTAAGGATAAGGGCCTTGCTCAAGGGCCCAACCGTGGCAACCTGGCTGTAGCAGAGTTTGAACACAGTTATGAAATATAATGTCTAAGTTGTTTATGATCAGGTGTCCACATAGTTTTGGTCCGAATTCCTTCATGTGCAAAATTAAATTAAGACCTATTTTAAAAGACTACTGGTGGTAATAGCTGACTCAATCAAGGTCATAAAAGCGAGACGAATATTCATTTATATTATGATTATTATTAAATCATATTTTAATGTGTTTATATTGTACAGAAAGTGTTGAAACTGTCTAACGTTTGCCATAACAATAGTATTACATTTACGGCATTTAGCAGACGCCTTTATTCAAAGCGACTTACAGTATACAGTCTGAGCAATTGAGGGTTAAGGGCCTTGCTCAAGGGCCCAACAGCAGCAACCTGGCAGTGGTGGGGCTCGAACCATCGACCTTCTGATTACTAGTCCAGTACCTTAACCACTAGGCTACGGCTTGCCCCACTAAAAACGTACATCAATACAAAAAGTATTAGCCTACATTACCCGTTTGGTTTAATAGACTTCAAGTAGACTTCAATAAAAACCGCCTTAAAATGAAAGTAGTAATAGATTTTACAGAATTATTAATGAAACAGTTTGTAAAAACTTTTTTATTTAGTTTCTATGGCGGGAGCTCTAGCAGTGAAATGATGAGGAAGAAGCGCCATCTTGATATATATTAAAACTACCCGTTTCAGAAAATTTCAAGTGCTCGACTAATTCTGGTGCATTAAAAGTGAACATATTAGCCAGTATCAATGATGTGCTAATGCACGAGTTTACCATGAAGACCCAACATGTTTCCCCCAACCAAACCCTTAATACTGATATAAATAACAATCCCACACCATCACAGGTTAGATAGAAACTCCACTGGCCTCCACAGAGCCCCGATCTCAGGGCTTTTAAACATTTTGGCATAAATCGGATGGTCGATTGTGAGCCAGGCCTTCTTGTCCAACATTAGTGAACTGGCAAAAAGTCCACACATTTTGGTCACATAGTGTACCTTCACACACACTTTAAATGAAAAGTACACAGACTGGACACACATTCACAGTTTAAGTACAACTTTTATTAATACTGGGATCATCACAGTGCGTTTTGTTACATTAGCAATGAATAAAGTGAACAAAATAAAAATAAATGATATTTGTCATTAGCAGTGGAGGCAGATTACCTTTAGAAAAAAAGAACACAATGATTTAGAGTGAAAGAGGAGATAAACAGGAAGAAAAACATCAGAGCACCTGTAGCTTTACTGGTTCCATTAGAGGAAATGGTGGAGATGTTCACATGTCTTCTAAATACTAAAACACTCTTGGTGTGTGTGCTTGTGTTGTAATTGTATGAGGTTACACCACTCTGCAATATTCATAAAACTGAGCGCGCAGTGAACATGTAGATTAATCCTTCAGTACAAACGAACACATAAAGAAGGCGAGTTTGTGGACATTAGTTTTAGTTCAGACGTTGATGGACTAACTCCCCATGGCACAATAACCAATTAGTCTTTAAGGTCCAATTAGGGACACATATGCATTTCAAATGTACACAAATGTAAACGGGGTCTTAGTGATTAGGAACACTGATGGAAAAGCTGCAAAAAACATTCTAAAGCAGAAATACTCAAGTGCTGTAATGGAGAGGGTGAAAGCTTGTATGCTAACCATATAGAATTATTTTGAATTAGGCCTTTAGTCAGAATAAAATGGCTAATGTGTCTCCCATAATGCATCACTGATGATGAATGCTCTGCCTAGTTCTTTTACCGCACAATATGTCGGTAAAGTTCTTATTCAAAGCTCATTATGCTCGTACTGAGTTTGCAAAAAAGAAAAGACACCCAAAGCCTGAGCTACTGCAGCGTTACCTTCAGCAAGTGCTGCAGACCCGGTGTGCAGGCCTGTACACGAGATGAAACGTTATTTTCATCTCGTATTCCAGCCTCTGTGTCCTTTTACATGTAACAGAGTAAAAATAATAAATAAGAGCGTTAAAATGGTCGATAAATAATGCACAGTGAGAGGATTCCACCAAAAGAGCAATGAAATGATGAACAATGCACTGAATGACACAGACGTGTACAGATTAGGAAAGAAAGAAAATAAATAAATATAAATATATTAATAAACCCTTGCTTGCTTTTTGTGAGAAATGATCAGATGAATTGAATATTAGAATGTGGTTTAATAATCTGTATTAAACGCATGTGTTGCAGGAGAACCAATAATATTTAGACACATTTCCCTTCCGTAGTGAAAAAAGAACAATAATTAAAAAATTTTAAAAATAATCATTAGTAAATGTCATTCTGGTGGTAACATCCCACTGAAAATCTGTGAGGCTTTGAATGTAAAATATACATTAAAATCCAGGGAGCAGCAAATCACATTATTTATTATATACTAAATTAAATTTCACATATTTATTTACCACATGTATCAGGTGAATTTGGCTTCAGCTGTAAATAAACTGCTTTTCTGTAGGTTTTTTTCACAGTAAAGGAAAATGTGTCAAAATATTGTGGACGCTGATAAACTTTAAAAATTCGAATTCTTTTAATGGTTGTACTGTGGTGGCGGGACGCAGAACTGCACGGTATACGTTTACTGATTTGTCAATCTCCCTACCGGCATGAAAAGAGCAGAATCACATTTACTGAGCACATTTAAACATTTTACTGGGTACCTTGTTCTGATTATATTGCTGTTATAGACATTTCCCTCCTCAGCCTGCTTGTATTATAGACTCAGTATATGTGTATATTTATTAGGAACAACTATCTGCTACTTATACTCACTGATTACTTTATAAGAACTGTGTGGGTATACAATTACCAACTGTAGCCCATCTGTTTCTCTGTGTGCTGTTGACATTTCTCTATACATCTCCACTGTCCAGATGATGTGTGGATGGTGGATCATTCTCAGCTCCACACTGACACAAACATGGTAACGACGAGGCACTGTGTGCTGTTCTGTGTATGTATGAGTGCAGCAGTGTTGTTGGGATTAATGTTAGGGCTCGTTGTAGCATCTTCCTCTACTCTTTTATAAGCCAATGCTTTTTGATAACAGTACAGATGCTGCTGGCTTTATATTTTCAGTTGGAGCGTGATTCTCCTCCCAGCATCCCAACAACACTGCTGCACCTGCTACACTCATACTAGTGAAGAGTGAAAAGAATGTCGGTCACTGGGGGTCCTATGGGGGTCCCTTTTGACTGATAAATGAGGCACAGCAGATGGGCTACAATCAGTAATTGTATACCCACAGATTTCATCTGTATGGTAGCTGTAGCTTATAAATGAATTTATGGACGTGGGTACTAGATAGATGTTCCTAATAAAGTGCTCGCTGGATGTATATACAGTAATCATCACTGTCACTGCAGTTTTTTAACCCTTCCACCACTATCCTGTCCCAGACTCTGGTCTCGAACCCTATTGCAAAGCAGGTACACATTTATTATTATTATTTTAAGTTAGCTACAGGCATTCCTAAAACAGAGTGCTCTATTAATGCAAAATAAATAATCCCTAAACAGAAAATATCAATGAAGTGTTAAGCATCTGTCCAGTCACACGTGTAGTGGTCATTTGGAACGACAGAACTAGGCGTGGTTTCAGTAAATGGTGGGAGCACAGAGGGTCACTCACAAACAAATACTACAGGACTAAAAGAGCCGTTCGGCCACAGACACCCCGCTCCCGATTCGGACGTGTCCTCCCTGACCAACCGATCCCCACGGGAAGCCGCCGTGTTCATGCCGTTATTAAAACACCACGTGTGTAAGTTCTTCTAAGTTCTAGATCAGGCAGTGGAACGCTCACACTATAAAGCACCCAATGGCTTTTCCTTCCATCATCATCATCATCATCATCTCTCCCATCTCCAGGTTTGTGCCTTCATCTCAGCTCTCAGAACCACTTTCAGGGGCGTGGTCCCACTCTCCTCACCTAACCAAATCCAAAATTTTGTACAAATTCTGTAAAAAATACTTAGGAACAGGTTCAAATACCTCAAATACTCCTCACTCGTACTACCTCTGACTCTCGTTCTCCTCACATCACTCCTTTATCCTCCTCAAGTTAAACAAGTGCCCAAAAAATTCATCCCCAAAGTGCTCCAACTTCCTCTCTGCTTCTCTCCGCTGGACCCACGACCTACAGCGCTTTCAAATTCAAATCAAATCTCACCAAACTTTTACCATCAGACAGACAGAAAGCATTATTGCTCCGTTAGATTAGCGTTTTACGTCGTTACTACAAAACACACACGCTAACACAGACTCGCTAAGAACAGACGAGCGTCGAGCATTTCCAAAACAGAACCACACGCCGACCTGCAGCAGAACCCCTCTCACCTCCAGCCGTACCGACCGCACCCGCTGTTCCGGTGGTGTGATGTCAGAGAGCTGGAGGTGACAGTGAGGTGAAATCACGCTGCCTCATCTCCTCACTCGAGCTTTTCCAGCACTAATTCCTGGAGTCAAACGTTTCTCATTTTTTATTTCCGCCTGGCGTCTCGTTAGCGCTATCCTGCCGTGATGGGTGGTGTTAACAAGACAAACATGCGTCCAGACACTCTACATGTTACGGCGGCCATAAGCCGCTTCTTATTTAGATTTCTTTTTTTTTCGTGATCGTTACTAACGACTTCTTTTAAACACTGAATTTTTTTATTCTCTTTTTTTCGTGAGTTGTTTCTCTACAGCTCTTCTCTTTTAAACTACGCCCTCATTCTTCCGTCACAAGATCCGTGGAGCCGAGCGGTCGTTGGAGACGGTCTTGCGCAGACGAACGCCCCGCCGGATGGACACCAGGATGTCCTCTCCGTCCTGCCGGGAACTTCTGCTCTCGGCTTGTCCCTCCGGTGCTGGCGAGGGGAACGGGTACTGACCGTCTCCCAGGGCTTGTGCGCTGGCCACCAACTCGCCGATTTGCTCAACCAGGCTGTGGCGGTTGGCAGCTAGCAGCTGGTCCTCCTCGCCCTGGTGCCCGTACACACTCATCTCGATGCCCGCCGCCCCCCAGGCTGCGTTGGGCAGGCTCAGGCGCTTGGGCGACGCCTTCACGTACTCCAGAGCAGCCGGAGTGGCATCGTCGGTCGCGTAGTAGACGCACTCCTCACTGCCCACCCGTGCAGGAGGACCCGGGTAGCCTCCAGGCGAGTCGGGCACAATGGGAGTCTTAACTGGGACTATGGGTGGCCGGATTGGGATGGGGCCCGCATTAGAGAGGGTGCGCCTCACACCGGGCTTCGTGGAGGGGGTTCGGCGGATGGTGGCAGTACCCGGCATACCTGCTTTCCCACCTCCACCGCCAGTGCCTCCTTGTGCACCCATGGCGCTGGGCAGGCCGGCGGTGCTGGCGGGCCGTTTGGTCTGGATCATGCGGCGGTAGTTCTGAGCGATGTTACTGTGCCGCGGGATGGTGGAAGATTTATCGAAATCAGACTGGCCGTCAGCGTCAGTGTCGCCGTTTACAGAGTAGCAGTCGTAGTCTGAGCCTAAAGAGACAGAGAGAATGCATATGGATTAGTGCCACACTGAATGCTGGGATTGCCTTCAGCGCTGAGGAGGCGTTGGACGCTCCCTCGTTATTCAATTGGGAGCATTTTAAGGGATCTAAAAATTTAGACATGTCCTCTTCTCAGGAGTGTAGGATGAGTCTGAGTAGAGAAAGCTAGGTTTACACCCAGACCTTATAAAACATGGAGGCTTAAAAATGTTTTGGGGCTGTTTGTTGCCTCTGAGTGCCTTGAGTTTGTGTGTGTGAGTTCTGACCCTGGGAAGGGATGGTATCCTCGGAGCAGGAGGGCGTGGTCGTCTGTGTGCTGTATCCGCTGGAGTACTGAAGCGAGTCTCTGCTGCTCTTCTGTTGCTCCATACTGAGACCGTGATTGAGCACCATGGCCAGATCACTGGCTGCTGGAGACACCTCCTCACCATGCTGTACACACACACATGTATACACACATACACACACACACACATGTATACATACACACACACACACACACACACACACTAAACTGGAAGAACATTTCTGCTCCTGAACAACAGCCACTCTCCTGAAAAGCTTCTCAATAGACTTTGAAGTGTGTCTGTGTGTGGGAATTTGTGCCCATTCTGTCAAAACATGACAGCATTTGTACTTTTGACTGGGTGCTGATTGATCAGTTGATGTTCTGGTTCATCCCAAGGCTGTTGAACATGCTAGGAAGGAATCAGAACATCAACTGCAGGCCAAACCTTCTGATCCAGAATAAGTGTCTTACCTCACAGATGCTCTTACAGCACCTCATGGGCACAAATCCCTACAGACACACTTCAAAATGTAGTGTAAATCTTTCCTAGATTGAAGAAGGCTTTTGTTTAAGTGTCCCAGTACTTGTGGTAGAATTATAGGCATTACCTTAGCAGCGATGGTAGCGGGGGTCATCCTGGCTCTCTGAGGGTCGTCGGGTGGCGCTCCGGCGTGACCCTGCGCTTGAGGGGACGATTCGGATCGATCCACCGACTCCTTTCTCCTCTGAAGCGTGCCGGCCGGCGGCTGCTCCTGACCGCCGGCCTTGGACCATTCCTAAGGAGGCGGGGTTGGGTTATTTTGCAAAACAAACAACGTCCCACCCGCCAGTGCCGGGTGACACCCTGTGCCCGCTCGGGTGCATTAAAAGCTCGTGTTAAGCGGCAAAATGAGAGAATGAAGGAAGCAGGAGATGCAATAAAAGCAGGACAGACAACAAACAAAAAAGTAAACGACCCCCTACATGAGCTCATGGGTTCAAATCTCAGCTCGGCTCTCGTCCGAGTGTCTCTGTGCAGCGGAGGGTGTAACTGTAGCAGTTATAAGGAATCCCCTCCGGCGGAGGGATGCTGCAGTTACGCCCTCTGCTGGCTGATCGACGAAAAATACTTATGAGGGGGTCGAATACTTTTTGACTCCAGCCGATAAGCGAAATGAAAACGAACCTGCCAGCGCAGAAGCTTTGATGTGGGGGAGGAACAATCGGATCCGGGGGAGCAACTATAGGGTGAGGGTGCAGGAATTATGACCGAGAGAGGCCTGATGGAGCCGGGGTGAGAGGAAGCAGGGCGGAAGGTAGCCAAGGACAAGCCCAACTGTGGAACCAAGAGAGAAGAGCGAAAGCAGGTGAAAGCGGGTGCTGAGGGCCCCCCCGTGCGACCCCCTGCGACCCGGGGGCGAGGGGGTAACCACAATTCACAAAAAATAGTGCATGAGGGTTAGAGGGCACAGAGCAGGATGAGATGAGAGCAGAGGGAACAAAATCCACAAACACACAACACTAAGAAGCAAACGTTCGGATGTAAGGAGCCAAAACATCAGGACCACACCCGCCCAACCACCTGCCTCATCTTCTGAGGGTTCATGTGGTTCCTGGTACCACCACGCCCGCCTGTGATGCCCCCCGCTGTTTGGGAGACGCTTTAACCCAGAGGGTGGGGGTGATGCTCTGGCTCCCCAGTTTGTACAGTTGTAAGCAAAAGTTTGTGCACCCCTTTGTTAGGTTGTTGATGAGTGTGTGTGTGTGTGTGTGTGAGAATGTGTGTGTGTGTGTATATATGAGTGAGTCTGTGTGTGAGTGTGTGTGTGTACTCACTGATGTTGGGGAGCTACATTCACTGACTGACTGGCAGGTTTCTGAAGCTTCAGATGACGCTGAACTTGACGACTTCTGACAAAACAAAGATCAAAGAAGATCAAAGGCAGATCTGTTTGATCACATGACTCTCCACGCCTGTGCAGTGTAATGTGTAATCCTCTGTACATCGGGGCAGGAGCACTCACCTGGCTGGTGATCTCTGAGGGCATGGGCGAGGGGGGTTTGGAGTACACGTTGGCATCCTGAGAGACGAAGCCCGAGTCGTGGGATGAGACGCTGCTGAGGCGATGAGCGCCCCCCGGCGGCGGCTGTGCCAGGCTGCGGTAGCGGCAGGACGAACTGGGCGAGTGGGTCTGAGAGCCTCCGGATGAACGCGAGGCGCTACTGTGGCCGCTGTTCACACTGCTGCTGGGTAAATAGGGCACAGGTGAGGCGGGGGTTGACTAAGGATCAGACGTAACAGAATTCAGCAAGTGGTTTAAAAAAGGGGTGACGGGAAAAAAACAATCATCGACATACAGAGATGAAATGTGATGGAGGGGAGGGTGGGCACAGAATTTTGGGTATAAGTAAATTTAAGTGAAATAAAAGTGTGAAGGAAGTGCCCCGGGTGAATGAATACGGGGACAGAAGGGGTAGGGTTAGGGTTAGACCTAAACATGGACTGAAAGAGTATCAGGCATGGCCCTGGCACGGAGGGCACACATACACCTACAGCTCTCACCTGCACATGCTGCTTTTTCTAGAACCGGAGCTGCTGGGCGAGGACGGCGGCGTCTGGTAGGACCAGCTGTAGTCGGAGCCTTTTAGATCTTTTATCACCTGAAATGAGAAACATTTATAAAACGGGACGCGTCCCAAAACTGCTTTTATGTTCACCAAAAACACTCATAGCCAGCTTCAAAATCAGCTCTGGAATTAACCGGAACACAAAGGGGCACATATTCCCACACAGAATTCTGATGAACCCTAAAACCTTTCACTAGAACATAAAATGACGTGATTCTGGCTGCATCTGAGGAGGATGTTACTCTAGTCCTCAAACTTTCTGGCTCTCTCGTGAGTGCTCCTGCTGTTGTTCTTCCCTTCTGGATTATGTATCTGTCATGGACACCTATTTTTTTTAAGTTTCATCTATAGGGGTCGTGGGGTTGTTAAGGGTTGTGATTCACTGGTGGATTGAGTAGCTGGTGGTTGTTCCTTTGTGGATTTTTGTGGTTCCTGAGCGCAGTGTGAAACTAAATTTTTTAGTTATTTTTCTTTTGCCTTGGTTACGTTTCCTGCACTTGGGTTCCTCCCCTAATATCTTAAATTCAGGTCTCACCTGGTACCTCAGTCACAACAAAAACAGGGTGAAGAGAAGTGGTGCGGCGTGGTGCTTCCTGTACCTGTTCGCTGGCGGGGGGCAGCTTGTGAGGGTCGGTCGTCAGGACGGTCAGGTCGTCGATTATGGCTTGTAGATGTGTGATCTCTCCCAGCATGGCGATTTCTCCGTTCTGATGCGAATGAAAGACAGAAGCAGAATTAAGACGGAGATAGGGCGTGTCAGGAGAATACACCCTCCTCGTACACCATCAGGGTCTCCAGCAGAGGAAGAGAAACTGGCTACAACTAAACTGGTCTTCCTAATAAAGTGGACTGAAATCTGAAATCATTCTGATGATCTGGAAGGTTCTCACCACCACGGGCTGCAGGAAGCTGATGAAGGTGCAGAAGCGACCCCTCTCCTCCACCAGGGCGCGCCGCACCGCCTGCTTCTCGGTCTCCTCCATCAGCAGGTACATGTCGTTCACATCCTGCATGGCACTGTCCAGCTGAGGCTGCAGGTCACCGCGCCCTGCCATGCCCGACACGGGAACAGAACATTTAAGGAACCACAGCGGTTCACAGAGATATTTCACTCAGAACCAAAACACACAGACTGAATCTGAGCGGCATCTACACAGCTAACAGAGGACGAACCGACGGACTAGAGTACAGGCGCTTCCTCTCCGACTACATGAAATGAAATCTGTTTATGATGGGATGTGAGGATCATGCATGCCGTTAGTGTCGATGGTTAGAACGTTTCCTCAGAACCTCACGACGCATCTTCACATGCAGCTACTCATGCAAGCGCAAGACCGACTGAGAGAGAACCGACACTACTGCACTACAGTTAGGTGTGACGGGTCACATGCTCAGCGTTTCCGTACGACGGCATCTCTGAAGTAAAGACGAAGACCACACAGACCGGCGGGTGCTAGTTCTGCATGCCAGTAGTATTTTTGACATTATTTTTATGATTATTATTTATTATTTATGATTATTTTAATAATAATGAGCCAAACGGTTCAAAATAAGTTTTGCAAACTCGATGCTGGTCAAAAAGAGCTGACAGAGAGACATGCTAAGCCATCTCCCCGTCATGCAAGCGCTTCGACCAGCCAGCAGAGGGAGCAACTGCAGCAGCAGTGAACGTTTTATTGTTATTTGTGATTATTTTGGAATTTAAACAATTTGCAGAGCTGTAATTACCAACAGAGGCTTTGTAATACATCCATTACATTAATGTCATGTAATTACATCTGTTTTTAAGGTGGATCACACGTGTATCAGATTAACAAAAGTACAGCGTATGAACACGTCATGTGTTTCCTGTTTACATTCACATTTTCAGCATTTATCCAAAGCAACTTACAATTATGACTGAATAAAATTTTTAAGCTATTGAGGGTTAAGGCTCTTGCTCAGGGGCCCAACAGTGGCAACCTGGAAGTGGTGGGGCTTAAACCGACAACCTTCTGATTACTAGTCCAGTACCTTAACCACTAAGCTGACACTGTCCTGTTCCTGTTGTATGATACTGAGCAGTTTGGGACACAGCGTAAATCATGCCAGTAGGTGTTGCGTCTCAAACTGGTGTGTGTACGTGTATGCAGAAGTGAATAGAAGTGGTTAAAAACATGCCAAAAACATATCGGAGAGCGAACAGAGCGAGCAACAGAACAGACGATCCACAGGTCACCATCATACTCACCCTGCAGCTCTACAGACCAGGATGGACAAAAAGAGATCATAAAGAGAGAGGAGGAGAGAATGGAGGAGGCATTCAGGAGAGGGTGAGCGGGGGTGAAATATAAGGAGGATTGTGATAATAACAGAGAGAGAGAGAGAGAGAGGAGTGAGAGCTCCATGTTAGGGTTAGTATAAAAAGCCATCACAAATCAGTTCACAGCCAAAAGAACTTTAGAGGGAAAGTTTGAGCAAAAATATCAGCCTGACCTCTTAATTTAAACACTGTAAACATATAAATAAACTATTCTGTCCCAAAACTAATGGAAATGAAATAAGATGGTAGAAAATACACCCGGCTAATCTTTCCTTATTTATTATTCTCTCGCTAAAAGCCCAACAACCAATAGCCGGAAGCTGCAGTTCCAGAGGGAGACAAAGATAACACAAATATTCACTTCGATCCTCCACCAAAAAACCCCAAAAAACAATGACGTCCATTTTAGAGCCAGAAAAAATCGAGCTAATGTAGAAAAAATATCAAGCAGCGTCCACAAGTGCTTCTGTAAGGTGATAATTATGTCCTCTTTACCCACAGCGTATTCTGTTCAGGAGGAAAAAGAGCAGACGCTTTTAACCAAAGTGACTTACAATTGTGAGCAATCAGAGGCCCCTAATCAAAACACACAGCCTAACACCTAACACCTAATTAAGGGCCCAACAGTAACAGTGGTAACCTGGTGGTCACTAGTACAGCACCAGTCATTTTTTATCTGTTTTTACTATTTTATCTTCCAGTCTGGTCGTATCCAGTTACTCAGTTGCATCTCCTCTACTGGTGTCCACTGTATTATGAACACAGATTTTCCTCCACGGTGCCCTGATCTAAACCGAGTGTCAGCGTTTATGGAGCCACTCAGGCACAGAAAGGTGAGTGTCTGGTCTGTCTGTCTGTCTGTCTGTCTGTCTGTCTATCTATCTATCTATCTATCTATCTATCTATCTATCTATCTATCAGTTTATCTGTCTAAACGTCTATTTGCCTATCTGTCTGTCTATCTATTTATCTGTCTATCTGTCTGTCTAGGGTTAGGGTTATCCTCTACCGATGTGTGAAGTCCATCATCTCCAGCGCACGCTGTCATTACAGCAGAAGGGAGAACATACCAAAGTTCCAAGGACTCCTGAAATGTATTTTTAATCCCTGTATTGTAGAATGAAGGTTTCTCGTACCTTTCCTGGCTTTCTTCTGCAGTTTGATGGTGTCTGAAGATTTCTTCTTGATCTCGTGACGAGAACGTTTATACTCTAAAGCACCGACCGGAAAATAAACAGATCAGAATGTGAGTATTTATAGATGTGACGTGATCATCTGCAGTAGCGCTACAGGAACGATCTGAGGAACCTTTGGCGTGATCCTTGTCCAGCTGATTGGCCGTTTTCTTCCAGTCCTCGATCCGTTCTTGGAGGGGCGTGATCAGGCTCTCCATCAGGGCGCTGTCGAAAACAATACTGCATAAACATGCCGCCCATTACGTCTGTGTGGACGCCCGGCATTCGGAGCATATGCTGTTGTAACCCATGTAGAAGGTGGCATGGGTTACGGTGGCATGGCTTTGTACAAAGCGAGCCTGTATCAGCCTGCCTGCAGTCCAAACCTGCCTCGCTTCAGAAAAGTGCTTTGTTGTATATATCCTGGTATATTATAATTAATAAATCATTTCTTCAGTCCTTTTATATTTTAGCAGTATTATTATTAGTAGCATTTTATTCATTTGTATTTTTTTACTGCGGTCCCAAACTTTTAGGAACTGTGTTTTAATCTACCTTAATTGGGTGAAATAAAAAATGAAGCTATTTGGCGGCCCTTTCTGGTCAAATGATGAATTTGGTGAAATATTAATTAATAAATCCTAGTAGATGGATGGATGGATGGATGGATGGATGGATGGATGGATAGATAGATAGATAGATAGATAGATAGATAGATAGATAGATAGATAGATAGATAGATACTTTATTGATCCCGAAGGAAATTAGAGATATAGTATAATAGAAATATAGAAATTAGAGGTACAATATAATGGTAATAATCATTTTTGATCTTTTATATTTTTGCATTAGCTGTTGCAGCAGTGAGAAGGCGCCCGACAGGTCGACAGCTCAGATTCATTGTCTAAAAAAACATACCACCACGTTTTCATTCATTTGTATTTTTTACACCGTCCCAAAATGTTTTGGAACTGGGTTTGTAATCTATCACTGAGTAAAATAAAAAATGAAGCTGTTTAATGCCCCCTTCTGGTCAAATAAAAAAATTTGAAGAAATATTTAATCCTGGTATAATATTATAATAGTAAATAAATCATTTTTGATGTTTTTATAGTTTAGCATTAGTTGGTCCAGAAGTGAGGAACTGCCTGACAGGTCGACAGCATAATTTCCTTTTGATTTCCAAAAGGATTTGGCTTTTTTTTATTTGTATTTTTTACTACCGTCCCAAACTTTTTGGAACTGGTTTTTACTGGGTAAAATAAACGATGAAGCTGTTCTGGTCCCTTCTGGTCAAATAATGAATTTGACTAATGAATTGATCCTGGTATGATGTGATAATAATAATAATAAATAAAGGTTTGATGTTTTTATTGTAGCGTTGGTACGTTTTGGTTACGGTTCAGTGCAGGGGGTGATAGGAGGGGTGCAGACGTACTTGGTGAAGTGGCGTAGCTTGGCCTCGATGCTGCGGTGCCGCATGCACATCCGGGTCAGCGCCGAGCCGATGTCCCTGGTGGCTCCTGCACCCAGAACACAGAAGAAGAGGAAGATGAGAGTGTAGAAGGTCCGAGGGGATGCGATCTGTAGGATTCACACTGTTCTCCACCTATAGAGGAGTTTTTGGGTGCCTCTTATCGTTCTAATATTTTACCCCCACACATGACCCCGTCTTTGACCTGAAACGTACCCAGCTGGAGCCATGACCCAAAAATCCAAACCCTGCCGCTATTTTTGTGTGAGAGAGAGATGAGGAACATACATCAGGCTATATTTAGCCCGGACTGGAATGGATGTTTGGAAGCTCCTGAGCTCGGTGTTTGGGTGAGATGGCGCCTCTCTTCCAAACAAGGAGCTCAGAGCTCTAACGGTTCCACCGGGTGTTTACGTGAGGAACCTGTGTGAGGAACCCAGAGACGTTTACAACCCAAACTCTGCGCCGATGATCTGCAGCTGGAAACTCGTCCAACACAATCAGGTGGAGACAGTGGTGGGTCCGGGACCCCAACCATGACGGGTACAGAGCGCCCATGCTCAGGGGCAACAGTGAGGTGGAGGGGCTTAAGCACTGAACTACCACTGTCCTATACACACACACACACACACACACACACACACACACACACACTCACAACTAAACACACACACACACACTCTCTCTCTCTCTCACACACACACACACACACACTCACAGAGGATCCATTAATAATGAAGACATTCCTTCCTTATGTGGACTCTTCTACCCAGCAACCGTTCAGTACCGCTGAGAGCTGCGAGTGCACAACAACATGAACACACTCACACAGAGAGAGAGAGAGAGAGAGAGAGAGAGAGAGAGAGAAAGGGTGATAAGGGACATCCAACCCTTCTGTGCCAGTTAGAGTGCCCATGCAACTCCTGTACACTGTTAAAAGCACCTACAATAAGCGCCCAGGTGGCGCAGCAGGATATTCCACTGAGTTTGAATCTCAGCTCTGCTACCGGTAGGCTGGGCGCCCTCTAGCGTTCGGCAAAATCAGCCACTAGTCTGCTGTGTGGGAAAAGACGGGACTAAAAAGTGGGTGGGGTCCTCGAGGCTGTGTAAGGACCCTGGTTAGTAGGCTGAGGTGCCTGTATAGAAGTGGAGGAACGTGGAGATCAGCGCGTGACTCTCCATGAGTGAGTCCTACCTCACACGCCGATCCACCGAAGTACGGGTGAATAAGAAGGGGTCGGTGGAGCACACACGCGTCAGAGGGAGGGCGTGTCAGGAGAATATACCCTCCGCGTACACCATCGGGGTCTCCAGCAGAGGAAGAGGAAGTCATGAAAGCATTTTGGAACAACACTGAGGAACGCGAGGTGTGTAACCTGAGTCTGACCGTGTTGACGTGAGATGGGACAGACGATTGGTCCTCAGGCCAATAAAGAAGGACAGGCAGCCAATGGAAGAGTCAGTGAGGAAGACTGGCATCAGCTGGGCACTGAGCCATCAGGGTGAGCGGGTTTGATTAGGCAGCAGGTTCGAGGTTCTCTCGAGCCAAAAAAATATGACAGGTGACAAAACAAAATGCAGACGGAACCGCTGAGGCCAGACGTGATCTGCATCAGATGAAGAAAAAACTGAGACGAGGAACGAACGTCGTCCCGGCTGGGCCACACACTCGATTCTTATTCTGGAACGGAGGCTAAAGTATTTATGGAATCACGCTGACATCATGGCTGTGTAGAGTCGAAACAACACTCCGGGGACGCCAGCGCACCGGCCTGGAACTCGCTCATCTGAACGGCTGCCAGGGTTTAGCACAGGGGGAACCACGGCCCACTAGGGGGCCTCAGTGAGGCTGATAGCATAGACAGATCTTGTGATGTCATAACTATCCATTTTAAACAACCTATAGTCTACAGTGGATCTTTGAGAACGAACACGTATTCGATACACTCGTCTCAAAAGTGCAAAAGTCAGCGGATGGTGACTACAAATGGTTCAGATTTAGTTGCTGATGCAGATCCTGCTGAAGCAGATCCAGGTGAGGAAGCTCCTACCATCCGCTCACCGGAAATAAACCAACAACATCAACCATCAACCGTTCATCATGGATTCATCGAATTTTCCATGAGCAAGAACACAAAATCTTTCATCATACTCACTGAAAGTGTGAGAATAACATCATAACCCATGTCTAGAGGGTCCCAAAAATTGTTTTTGAACACGGGGGGTCTAAGAGAGGAAGAAACGTTGAGAACCTGTGATTAAGAGTACGACACTGTTGAAATTTAAACTAAAAATGCTTCACTGTTAAATATCTACAAATTAGAAGTTATATCCTAGCCTCGCAAATAAAATCTGATAATAAACCTGCGCTGTCTTTACTTGAAAAAACAGTTCTGGAATACTCCTCTGGCAAGGGTCAGATATCTCTTATATATAATATTTTAAATAATAACTGTAAAGAATCTTCAGAGAAGAAAAAAATAGCTTGGCAATCAGACCTGAAGGTAGAGATTGCAGATGAAGAATGGAAAAAGGTGTGTCATGATTCACAGTCACACTCTATAAATACTAGACTTAGACTGATACAATACAAGTGGATTATGCGAGTATATTATTGCCCATATCTGTTGCACAAGTTTAATAACAATAACCCGGATACATGTAGTAAGTGTGATGTGGAGGTAGGAACATTATTTCATTGTATGTGGGAATGTAGTTATATTAATAATTTTTGGAAGAGTGTAATAGAAATTATGTCTCTAGTTACCTCCATTAAGCTGCCTTTCTGTCCAAAACTATGTATTCTGGGTTTATTCCCAGAAAATACAACAATATCGAGTGTGAACAAAAAACTAATCAATATATGCCTCCTCCATGCAAAACACAGTATATCTTGTAAGTGGAAAAACATGGAACCACCAACAGTGGGTCAGTGGCTGAAATCTCTCTCTCAGTGTATGGCCATGGAAAAACTGACATTTGCAAAGAAAAAGAAGTTATATCAATTTTGGAAGATCTGGAGTAAATTTTACCAGTTTTTGGAAAAGGAGACAACTAGAGAGTTCTTGGATAATTAATATATGCTAATGATATCTGATTTTGTGAATTTTTCTGATGTAATACCGCTTCTGTACTTTTCTTGATCACTGCATTTTTTATTTTTTTATTTTATTTGTTTAATTATTATTTATTTCTTTTTCCTTGTGTTATTGTTTTGTTGTAGATGTGTATGTAGATGTGTAAGTATGTATAATGTTAATGTGTGATGTTATGTTAAAAAAGAAAAAAGCCAATAAAAAGAATTTAAAAAAAAAAAAAAAAAAAAAAAAAATGCTTCACTGTTGCGTCACTTGGAAGCCAAACTGGTCCAAAACACGTCCCCAGCCTGGACATCCCCGGCACCCACGGTGGGAAACTGCTCGAAGGTTCCCACTTCAGCTCTTCAGAGGGGGCCGCTCGACCCCTCGCTCGCTCAGATCGGAAACCTGGATCCTCTCCCAAACCTTCAGTCCCGAAAAATCTCCCAAATCAACCCAGACTATTCAAGTGGATCCCTGAGAACGTCTAAACAGAGTGGCTGGTCTGGCCCCGGTCCAGGTCCTCTCGGTGTTCGGAGTGTGAGAAAGGCCTCCTGGACAGGAAAGCTCTGTAAACGTAAACGTGTCCAGGCCCCCGCTGACCCTTTACAGCGGGAAGCTTACAGAGCGAAAGAGCAGAAGAAAACATTAAAGGACCTAAAACTGAACCCTGAGGTATACCTAGCGATATGAAGAACACCTCTGGTCGTATGTCGGCACTGATGCTTCAGCTTTTCGTTATCGTGGACTAAGCAGAAGATCCAAATCCGAATGTAGCAAAGAAACTTTTTTATTTCCATTTATGCTTAAAAACCTCTTTTATTTTCATCAGGAATAATAAAAGTAAACCGCTCACACCGCTCATAGTCACCATGCAGACAACAGAGCGGGGTAGCCAGAGGGAACGAGGGGGGTTATAAAGGAGGTCATGATGAGAGTGAGAGAGAACAGAAACACGATGAAGACGAAATATAAACAGAACGAAGCTGAAGAAAAACACAGAGCCGTCTTCCAGCCTGAACGATAAAGGAACTATAAATAAAACGTCTCTGCTCCAGGGGTCAAGAACACGGACAGTGAGAGACCAGAACCTAAAATCATAATAAATCACAGATTTAAACACCTAGTCTCATCTTGGACATACTCAGTTCCTCTGTGAGCTCTGCCGACTTTCTTCCAGTCCTCCGTGTGAGGTGAGATAGAGCAGGATTACTTCAGTCACACTTAAATACACACACATCTGAGATGAACTGACGGCTGCTGTGTCCTTCTGCACTGCCCTTTTTGTCCAGCAGAGGGGGCACGGAGGCGCACATGATTGACGAATCGGTTTCTCTTGATTAACAATCAATGCGTAGGGAACAGTGGGAGCCTGCTGGGTGGAGCTTTGGACTGTCAATCGGAAGCTTGTCGGTTCAATTCAAAGCTCTGCTATGCAGCCACTGTTGGGCCCTTGAGCAAGGTCCTAAACCCTGTCTGCTCCAGGGGAGCCATACAACGACTGACTATACTGTACACGTGAATGTGTCTATATGATAAATAAAGACGTTCCTCTTTTTTGAACTCTGAGGGTCCAGACCGGATCTGGAAGACCCCGTCTCAGATTAAACACACGCTGGTCAGACAGCAGCTCCTCATGGGAAACGGCAACACATTAAAAAATACACTGACACACACTTACACACACACACACATACAAAAAATACACTGACACACACTTACTCACACACACACACTTCTTTATTTTCCATAACGTGCAACAAAAACAATATTATCATCTTTAATGAAGCTTCAGTCACAATAATTATCTGCATACTTCCTTTCTCACACACACACTCAATCACACTCTGTGTGTGTGTGTGTGTGTGTGAAGACACTTCCGAATGTCACAAGCGTTCTTTGTGTCGGTGGCCGAGCAGTAAGTACGTGGGAAGCAGCACAAACCGGCCTCCAACGCCAAGGATCCCCATAATAATGAGACCAGTGTGTGTGTGTGTGTGTGTGTGTGTGTGTGTGTGTGTGTGTGTGTGTATATAAGTGTGTGTGTGTGTGTGTGTGTGTGTGTGGGTGAGTGAGTGTGGGCTGCACAACAAGGACAAAACTGAACAGAACAGTGAACCGGGTGCTGTTTGGAACACACACACACACACACACACAGCTGTGCTTTAAAAATTAAATGACCCCCTCCATGAGTATATGGGTTCGAATCTCAGCTCAGTTCTGGTCCGAGGGTCTTTGTGCAGTGTCGTTGATCAGCCAGCAGAGGGCGTAACTGCAGCGGTTATGAGGAATCCCCTCCGTGGGAGGATAGGGCATGACTGTCTGTGCACAATACGGATCTCAGAGTGAACCTGGTGCAGGTGAAAAGAAGCGGTCAGTTCTACACGTGTCGGAGGGGGCGTGTGTTAGTCAAGACTCTCCTCGGCCAGTGGAGGTCTGCAGCAGTAGAGGGGAATCGGATATGACTAAATCTATGCATTAAGAAAGGCAGTGAGGACGAGGAGGGCAAATATTTTTTACCAGGTCACTCGCCCAGACTGAAGTGCGTCTACCGGCCGCCACACGCCGAACCCCACAGCTACCCCGTCCCTGGTCGCCCGGCAACACTACAAGCAACTGCAGCACGTCCATCTCTGTTGCTAAGCAACAGCACAGAGATTCACCTCCCGGCACCTGGAGCCGACTGGTACCGTGGTACAGAACTGACCCGGCAATGTGAGAGCGTCCGTATGGAAACATCTGAACCCAGACCGAGGGTACCGAGCGATTTGGGTCTGACGGAATGCCTGCCTACACGGTCGGATGGGTTCGACGCCCGCCTGCTCGAGCCGTCAGGAAGAAACGAAGAGACAGAAAACCGGAAACGCCGGCGAACGTGGCAGGAGAGGAGGCCGAACAAACCCGTCAGAGGATCAAAATGTGGATTTCTGCTAGCTCGGGTCCCTATGGAAGGTCTCCCGGGGGTCCCGGGGCCGTGGGGCTGAAGGGGTTACAAACCCAGACACTCTAATTAGGCACATAAATCCAAAAATGAATAATTTATCAGACCATCGATGAAAGAGCTGGTGGCTCAGCCGATCCTTCAGACGGATCCGGGAGTCCTGGGACGGGTGTTTGGGGTCCCATGAGCCTCATCATACACCAAGAGCAGCGGGGGTCACGGGACCATAAACCCAAAATACTCTGGTCACAAGTCATAACAGAAATGATCGATTTATCCTTTATACAACTTACACTGTGTGGCCAAAAGTATTGGGACTCTTCTGACTGTAACATCAGATATGTTTTCTTGGTGAACCAGGTGACCTGAACTGCAGGAGTCATGAGCTTCCAAACACCTCCACTATCCAGAAGGAGCAATAAAGTGCTGCATCATCATCATCACCTCCTCCTCCTCCTGAGCTGTGATGAAGCAGAAGTAAAGATGCTGACTCAGATGCCGACTCTGCTCTTTCACTTCCTCTCTCCTCTCAGAGAAAATGATGCAGACGTATGAGAGGGAACCTCCAGACTCTCCGTCCGACCTTCACTCGCTCCAGAGCGTCCAGAACGTCCTGTTCTCGGCCTTCATCATTTCTCTGTGGGTCAGGGACACAACGCGGCGGTGACGGAGTGTCGGGATAAAGACGGAGTGCGTTCGGTGACTCTAGTGGATTCGTTTCTCTCTGGAGAACAACGAGAAGCTTGAAGGGGAAAAATAACGGCGCTCGGTGACGACGCTAAATGCTTCTGTACTGAGACGGTTGGGACACGGCTCTGAGCATCTCCGCTTCATTTAAGTCCGTTTGTACCAGAACAGCAGGACGTTTATCTGAAATGAAACATATTCAGCCCTTCAACAACCCTCCTCTGTCATCATCTCAGTCTGCACACGGTCAAAAGTATCGGGACGCTTTTTTAAATACTGAATTCATGGGTTTATACTGATTTGCATGAAGATTAACAGTAAAGCGTTTACTCACATCCAGAGCTCACATCTGGAGAAACGAACCCCCCCTGACCGCAGCCGCCCACGTAAACACACACCATACGGCTGAGCTGGCAGACGGGTCGGGTAAACCGCCGCTGTAAATGGAAGCTGAAATGTACGGCTCGTCTGAGGGTCTCTGTGCAGCGCCGTCGATCAGCCAACAGAGGGCGTAACTGCAGCAGTTATGAGGAATCCCCTCCGCTGCAGTTACGCCCTCTGCTGGCTGATTGACGGCGCTGCACAGAGACGGGGGATAAAGGAGATCAGTGCGCTATATGGATCTCCATATGAACCTAGGTCTGCAGTGGGGGGGTGGGACGAGACACACCGAGTTTAAAAGGCAGTACACAAAATCCTGTCAGCTTGTTAAAACTTTCAGGAGGTCTGGACACACACACCACACACACACACAGGGACAGGATACAGTTGTGGGGGGTGGTTTAGGGTTTTTATCACCACCAGCTTCCACTGGTTCCCATAAAGGATGCAGAACAAAGACGAACTTCATCACAGTTCACAGTTCTGATTATTCACACACACAGACACGGGGAGAACATGCAAACTCTACACCAATAGGACCCGGATCGCTCCACCTGGGAATCGAACCCATGACCTTCTTGCTGTGAGGAAACGGTGCTACCCACCGCACCTTTTACTAAGTTCTGTAGGTACAAAGTTCTTCTGATCTCTTGCTGCCTAACAAGTCCAATCAGGTAACTTGGAACCAGTGGAGAAAATACACCAAGAAAAAGGACAAAGCATGTAATCTAAGCCACCACAAAGGAAACCAACCGCACAACCGAGCTGAACCTTCTTGTTCCTGTTAGAATGCATGATCCCAAAAACACAAGGCAGGTGGGAGCATCATGATATGGGGCTGGAACTTTATACGTTATTCATGAGGGATGTAGTAACAGTACCAGGACTGACAGAACCCCAATCACAGAACCCTGGTTACAGAACCCCAATCTCAGAACCCTGGTTACAGAACCCCAATCTCCGAACCCTGGTTACAGAACCCCAATCTCAGAACCCTGGTCTCAGAACCCTGGTCTCAGAACCCCAGTCCTACCTCGTGTGTTGGTTGCCATGTCTGCCACCTTCTGAAAGGCGTCCAGAAATGCCACGGCTGCCAGCACGGTGGTTCTGGGGAAATAAACGTGGACGTTAGATTTTCTCAGCATGCAGTAAGGACACACACACACACACACACACACAAACACACACACACACACACACACACACACACACACATTCGTCTGATGATGGCACGTACAGATGGCACTCACCGGAGCTGGGCATGAAGCTTGGTCGCCTTGGCACTGAAGTCCTCCCAAACCGGATACGAACACTGCAGGGGAACAGAGGGAGACGTTAGACAGGCGTGTGTGTGTGTGAGTGTGTGTGTGTGTGTGTGTGTGTGTGTGTTGAGAGGATGATTCGCCCTGCAGCAGTTAAAGTCCCATGATGAGAACTGGCCCTGTTACCACGGAAACAGAGCGGGCACGACGCTCTCTGTGACGTCTCGCGCGGGGTTGCAGCACCTCAGCGTGTCCTAGCGATTAGCAAAACACACACGCTGGGCCGAGAGATCACCACCCCACAAACCCCGTAAACCCGACGGCGATCAGATTATCTGCTCATCTAACCAAGTAGGGACTCAGCACGCCCGCCTGTATCAGCCGGTACAGCCACGCCCTCTAAATACCTGCACAGGGTATTAGTGGAGGGGTTCAAGTGGGCATGGGGGGTGGCTTCACAGCCGTCGGGGGGCATCCTCAACCAGTATGATTTTGGGAAGGATGGGGGGGGGGGGGGGGGTTGTGAAGGCAACACTTCTGTTTAAATCTTCCTCTGACTGACTAATAATCATGAGGTGACTCCAGTAACAATCATTGCTGGGGGTGGAGGTGATACGACTCCAGATTTTACTACTTTTTACATCAAATACAAATATTTATTATTTATTAAGACGTGTTTCTCCTCCAGAAATCTGATGTTTAATGTGGCCGTTTTACTTTTAGATAAACGTGTTTTATTAGTGTTTTTATTATAAGGTGAACATGCTAAATCTCCTGCATTGTGACGGTAATAAAAATAAAAGTATAAAATCTTTTATTATTATTATAAATAGCTTTATTATTTATACAGATTTAGTTTATTTTGCTCTATAAGGTTTAAAATGCTGGAGATCCTGCAGTAATAATCCCAGTACATGAAGAACCGTGATGAAAACGCCGTCCTGTGGTGTGATGTCATGTACTGTGGTGTGATATCATAGCCCATGGTGTGACCTCATCACTCCAAACTAAACTAAACCCCTTTTATTGGGTTCTGATCTGATCCTGGTGTGTGTTTGATTTAAATCGCTGCGTAACTGAAGTATAAAAGAAAAGAGAGAATTTATCATCAGGATGTGACGGGTTTATAAGACGCTTCCACTCGTGTGAGAGATAAAAAAAGCTCCGAGTAAAGAACAGAATTCAAATAAAATCAGCTCTGAATAATAAACACGTAATAAATCTTCATTCTAGTTTATATAAAGAGTTAAACTCTGATCAGCTCTGATCCAGATTTAACATCATTATTATAACATCATTATTATAACATCATTATTATTACTGATTCAGGACCGTTTCTGTTCCTCTCTGTCAGAAGAGAAAAGATAAGAGGTGACACCAGCAGTTCAGAATGATTTAGAACATCAGAATGTTATAAAATCCTCATGAAAATGCGTCTCTTGTTTAATAAAACGTTTATAAAGGACGCGGCTGTAAACACAATCCTGCTGCTGTTTCGGAGTGTGTACTGTTCGCGCTGCACATGAGCGTTTCTGTGTTAATCTCAGACGTCGATCCTGATGAAGTGTGTGTTTATATTCTATGATGAATAGTTATTTTACAGTTTTAATGCTGCAGTTCTGTCCGTCTCCGTGTCGCACTACCTCAGAAAAGCTCAAATCTACAATCACTGATCGTCCTGGAACAACGAGGCGCTTCAGTCCTGATGAAAAGCTTTTGAGCGACCCGAGAGACTTTTATGGACTAATGTGAATAGCTGACTGTACCACTTCTTTTCTCTGCTCTGTCCTGTTGGAACTGCATCAGCCTGGAACCCATTCCACCATCCCACCAGATTAACAGCATCATAAAAGAAACTCTGGGTGGTCATGCGCCCAGTCTGTACCATCCAGTAACACAAACTGCTCCTGTATTTGGGCATCACCACAGTGGATCTGGTCCTCATTCCAGACTTGGATGCCCTTCCTGACTCAACCCTCCTATTATATCCCTGGGGCTTGTGACCTGCACTGAGAGCATACTGACAAGTGCACCTCCCAATAGCTCGGACATTAGCCGATCACGTCCGTGCAGGCGCCTGACCGGCTGATAGCACCACTGAGATTCAAACCCTGCATTCTCAGATCTGAGCAGTAGTGGACTTCCCGAGCGCCGCACAATAATATAAACATGCTGGTTAGTTCATGAGCACTTCATTTATTCATTTATGGTCTGTTTTACCACTGCTTTACCCTGGTCAGTGGTCTGACTCACTGGGCGAATGGTAGGAAACACCACAGACAGGTCGCCAGTCCATCACAGAGCACACACATACACATACAACAATTAACATGACTGAATGTCTTTGGACTGTGGGAGAAAACCGGAGCTCCCGAAGGAAACCCACACAGACACAGGGAGAACATGCAAACTCCACACAGAAAGAAATCGAACCCGGGACCCTCTACAGTGGCTCAGTGGGGGCCAAACCTCAAAGATCCGAAGAGCCAATTCAGAATCAGATGAATCGGTACAGTCCATCATCCTACCGTCTCCCGTGCAGACGCGTCGACCAGCCAGCAGAGGCCGCTGCACGGGAGATGTTAGAATGAAGGACTGTACTGATGAAACCTCCCACCTTCGTCTCTGCATAATTGTCCAGTCTGTCGACAGCACAGCTGAGATTCAAACCCACATCTCAGTGGTCCAGTCCGGGTCCTTCCTTTGTGGGTTTCCATGACCCCGTTTTCAGTAGATCTGACATAAAAGAGCTCCAGTGAACCCCAGTGAACAAAGGCCGTCCTAACAGCATGTGCTAACTGTCAAAATCATATGAAGAGTGAGCGGCCATGCCCACAGGGTGCCAACAAACCTCCAGCAACACAGAAAGGCTGCCACAGAGCCAAAAAAACATCCAGACAAACCAGAGCCTCATTACTCAGTTCTGCGAGCAACCACCGAAATATTCAGCAGCCCGGAAAAAGACTCGTAATAACCGCGGTGTGACGTGAAGCGATCCGGGAACTCACGTAAAGAACCAGAGACGCCACAACGAGAAAAACGACTGTGATCCAGATCATCAGGAAAACATCTAGACCACAACCTTCAGAGAGTCAGAACACACTAAATGATTCTGATTCAAATAATTGTTTCTGATTAATGATTCTGACCTTGATTAATAATCCTAATTTTGATTAATTTGGATCCTGGCTAATGATTCTGATTCAAATTAATTATTCTGATTCAGATTAATGATTCTGATTCTGATTAATAATTCTGATGAATGATTCTGATTCTCATTAATTATTCTGATTGATTCTGATTCTAATTCTGACAAATTATTCTGATCCTGATTATTGATTCAGACTCAGATTTAGATTAATGATTCTGATCCTGATTAATGATTCTGATCCTGATTAATGATTTTGATTCTGATGAATGATTTGGATTCTGATAAATGATTCTGATTCTGATGAATGATTCAGTGTTTCAATCTCCAGATTCACATGGCGGATTCTCTGTAAGCACCTTCTGCAGGGGATCAGGTGTATTAATGGGAAGTCCTACAAGCTCACGGTCGGGCGTCCCAATACTTCTGTCCGTATAGTGTACACGTCCTACCACATCACCGACACAGGACTTTAAGTGAGAGTACAGTCAGTGTAGGACTCAGGAATGTGAGAGGAGTTGTTTGTATGGTGAATCTGCTGGTACAGCAGCAGAGGTTCCGCTGTTTCATTAGGGAACCATCGAACTTCCTCCTTCCTCCTTTTTAAGTCATGGATCCAAACGTTTTGTCAGCCATAAGTTATGATGTCATTAGCAGAGAGCAGCATGGAGTGTGGGTGTCACACAGCCTCGAGGATTAAGGTTCAGTGAGTGTGTGATGCACTGAGATGAACTGACAAGAGTAACCGGGGTGCATTCTGCCCTGAGGCCGGTGCCACCACAGAGACCCTGAGCAGGACCAAGCAGTTATAATTATTCATTCATTCATTTATTCAGTGTCGGTTTTACCACCGCTTTATCCTGGTCAGGGTCACAGTGGGTGCAAGGTAGGAAACACCCTGGACAGGTCTCCAGTCCAGTCCATCACAGGGCAGATAAACACACACACACAAACTTTGGGTAATTTCTTCCATTTGTTTTGGCTGCACGTCTTTGTACTGTGGGAGGAGGCCGGAGCACCCGGAGGAAACCCACACAGACACAGGGAGAACATGCAAACTCCACACAGAAAGGTGACACCTGTGAGGTGACAGTGCTATCAACCGAGCCACCGTGCCGCTCCATTTATAATTAATAACTGAATAAATAAAACAACACTATTATTATGTTTTGGCTGAACACACTCAATGGCTCCTCAGTTTGTTCCTCTTTTTATTGTGTTGCCCCATTTTAGGACATTTTTGGAAGCGTAAGGAACCATTTGTGGCAGCAGGAGACCTTCATGTTCTACAGACTGGCCTTCATGCTTAATGACCGGATCTAGAAGATCCATCCAGAACAAACATCCTCAGTAAACCACATTTAGAACGACGGTTCGATCCAAACTGCAAGATGCGTCAAAGCACCTGCGCCTCATGCAGGGCTGCAACGCTGCATGCATCTCCACCATTTCTAATCTTGCATGGCAGATCTGCATGCAAAGGTCGAAACAGCGCGCGCGCACACACGCACGCACACACGCGAGTGCTATACATTTAATAATGCATGTTAATTAGCGCACATATAGCGCACATGTAACCCACCTTCATGTCGTTAACGATCGCCTGGAAAAGTCCGCCGAGCGCGCCGCACTCCCTCTCCACCGTCTCCACATTAACGTTCTCCATCATTACAGCCTCCACAAAGGAAAACCGCGACCCCCACCCGTTCCCGTTAATTCCTCTCCGTTTGGGTGACGGTGCGGATTCCGCGGTGAGGAAAATGCGCAATAAGAAAATAAACAGCGCACAGACGGAGGTGAACGAGCGCGCAGCGTCGACAGAGAGACGCGGACAGATTCACTCCCTCTGTTCCCGGGGGGAGCTTAGCCCTGCAGGAACCACAGCCATCCTCCTCTCGAACCGCGCACCGAACCGAACAGGAGAACCGAGGAACGGAACCGGAGCGCGACACACCGCGGTGCTGCTGCTGCTGCTGCTGGTGCCGCCGCTCTCAGCTCTCACACACCGCCGGTAATCCGATCCATAGGAATGGAAGGGCTGGTCACGTGGGCCAGAGAGTGCGGGGGGGGGGGGGGGGGGGGGGGGGCACATGCACGCGCACACTCACGCATCGGTACACGCACTCACATAGAGACCCGCATAGACACGCGCGCGCACGGAGAAACGGAGCGCGCATAACCGTTAATAATAATAATAATTTAATATAATATAATAATAAATATACAAAAAATTAAAAATAATTTATATAATAATAATGATTATATACAAATAATAAAATAATAATAATAATAATAACAAATATATTAATAATAAATAATAGATATAATAATAATAATAATAATAACAAGGATAATATAATTGTTCCTTTATTAACGGTAATCCAGGTCCTCACATAAAGCACCACACACACACACACACACACACACACACACAAACACACACACAAACACACCAGCACTGTCGGCTTCCTCTTTTTCTCTTGCGTTAATTTTATACCAGGTTAAAGGTCAGCCTTGACATTTAGCCCTGACGCTAAAGCACACTGCTATCTGATACCATGTGACCCTGCGCGGGCGTGTCAGCGGACCTGGCTTGGACTTGGAAATGACATCCCATCAGTTCCAGTAAAAAGTTCAAACAGAATCTGATCTTAATACAGGACACGCCGATAATAAACTGAACCAGATGCTCCTGGTCCCATGCTGACCATCATACTCATGATTCTGGTACAACTGGGTTCCAGATCTTCAGCAGGGGTTCTAAACCGGGGGTCAGGGCCCACCAAGGGGCCTCGGTGAGCCCAGAGAGGGGTCCTGGTGAGTCCTTGAGAATGGTTCACCCCAAAGGTCAATAAATGGTCACTACAAATGATTCTGAATCAGTCGTCCAGGTGAGGGACCTCCTACCATCAGCTCACCAGAAATAAACCCACAACATCAACTACAATCAGAAAGTATCGAGATTTATACCTTCATCATGGATTCAGGCTAATAAACTTTTGTTTGTAAACAAAACTGTCGTCCTTGCTGAAAGAATAACAATAATATCATAACCCGTGTCCAAGGGGTCTGAGAACATTCTTTTGGACACAGAGGGATTTAAGAGTAAAAAAAAAGGGGTTTAGAACCTCTGTTCTCCTGTTCCAGTGCGAACGAGGAAGAAAAAACGTTTCCAAGCGGCGTCTGTGCTCCGAGACGTTACTGCACCAGAATAAAATCACAACGCCGATGAAGGAACGTGTGAAACCTTCACGGGAAAACATCTCAGACCTGATGAGCCAAAACAAACCTCGGCTTCACTCCACAAACGCCGAGACCGCCGAGACGAGACCGAGAGCAGAAACCAAAATGTCCGGCCATGAAAAACAATTCCGTCATAATTCCGTCCGGCCACCGGGTCCGGATCAGCGTCAGGCCAGGGGGTCGCGTGTGGCGCTAATATTAGCTTTCATTCCTCAGAACAACAGGAGTCTTTATGTGTGAGCACTCGCTGCTAACCGACTCCGGATCGTAACCGCGGATCAGCAGCGAGTTTCAATCCCTTTATCTACAGACAGCATCTCCAAAAATAAGGAAATAATCTGAGAAGCGTTTATTAAAATCACTAAACACCCATTAAATCTGTAATTCACTTTATAAGTTAAATAAAAAATAAACACATCACAGATTCTTCAGTTTATCGCGTCTGACTAAACGTCCCGACTCTGGAACTGAAGGTTTGTATATTTTGGATTACAGGACAGTCCTGAGGGCGTCATTCCAGAGCCTATAGGCACTTGTTCCAAAATAGACATGCTCTGCATACAGTGGGGTTTTAGGGACCTATTAACCATGACTAACTGACAGCTTTAGGGAGGAATCTGACTCCTCGGTATGCGCTAATTTTTAGCTGTGCTAGCTGGGCAAGAATGTAGCCAAGACTCCTACTGGCATGTTCCCACGTCCTGCCCTCTCTGCCCATCAGCTGCCTGCTGGACTCTCGCTGCCCTCCGCCTCAGTCCTGTCATGTGACTGAATGTAGGTCTGTACACGCCTGCAGCCATCAGACGGCATCAGTTCTGCTCCAGTTACTGAGGCGGCACTAAAACACCGGGGGGGCACGGAGACGCTCCGGAACCATCAAACACTCATCAAAAACATCAGAGGATTAACATTCATTCTACCCAAACACACACACACACACACACACACGTACATGCTAATCACCATCCAGTCAGTCAGTGTTCCGGTTCATCCCAGAGCTGTTGAGTGGGGCTGAGGGCAGGGCTCTGTGCAGGACACTGGAGTTTCTGGATTTACATACCGCACCCCTCAGACAGTGAGGAATTTGGGTTTGGATGTACCGTCGGTCTCGGGGTCTCAGTTCCTCTAGATTTATAGGATCACAAACCCACAGCCTCACTGCCAAAACCAGTCTCCATGACAACCGGCCGGAACGCTGGACCATCATCAGCATGCCGGTCCACATCTCCAGCGCTTCCTCTCTTTCGGTCGGTCCCTCTCCCTCCCTCTCTGGTTTAGTCCTCCGATAAGACGCTGTTTCACTTTCATTCAGGCACTTCAAAGACGACGTGGGCGGACAGGATCGGTTCTGCGTTCCAGATCAGTACATGTGAGGTACAGAGGTGAGGACGTGGCTCAAACCTACAGCACCGGGTGCACAAACCTTACGCACAACCTCCTCAATTAGGGACAATGAGCTGGAAACTCATGATGAACTTGCACATTGGGTATACAATTACTGACTGTAGCTCTGTGACGCGCTCTGACCAGATGATGTTGGGTGGTGGACCACTCTCTAGACTGCAGTGATGCTACCATGGTAATGACGTGGTAGTGTGTGTGTGTGTGTGTGTGTGTTAAAGGGGTACAGGGGATGATAGAGTGTACAGAGCAACATACAGACTACAGTCAGTAATTGTATACCCACAATCACACCCCCATACCCCTTTAATACACACACTACCACATTGTTACCATGTTAGTGTCACTGCAGTTCAGAGAATGATCCACCACCCAACATCATCTGGTCACGGGGGGTGACAAGTCAGTCAGTAATTGTATACCAGCACACCACTAAGCCCAGTATCAGATCCTGAGGGTACTGGGACCAGGAACAGGCAAGATGGAACCTTTAAACTGGTCTCCAGTGGGAACCGGTTGCGACTCAGGCGCTCATAAATCAGACTCTGGGACTGTGCCAGCTCCGGGGGTGGGGGGGGGGGGGGGGGGGGGGGGTTGTTTTTCACCCCGCTCTCCTCCAGTCGAGAGCCGAAACCAGTCCGTCATGCCTTTCTGTGTCAGACTGGCACATCCTGTTCACGTCCGCCCTCTTTCCCACGCTCGGCTAGCTGCCCTCCATTCTTGGCGCGAGAGCTCGGGCAGAGAGACGGTGCTGAACTTTGACCCCCTAACCCACCGTTTCCTACAAGCGCTGAGGTTTACAAATACAGTGGGAGGGGGAAGGGGGTACATCCAACATTTGGCTGTACTTCCACTTTAACTCCTGGCACATGGAGAGTAGAGTAAGGACTGCACCTAAAGCACAGCTCAGGAATTCAGGTGAAACGCAAATGATTCAAACCTTCTGTCATGTTTCTGAGAGGAGACTACACCAAACTGTACAGAGAAGATAAACACGCCACACAGGTTAGGGTTGGGATTAGGATTAGGGTTAGGGTTAGGGTTGGGATTAGGGAACACCCTAATCTGGAACACGACTGAAAGAATTTCTCTCTCCAACACGTCTACTGAAAAACAACATAGCACGGAGTCGCCAACCTCCGTCATGTCTGACGCGGCAGTGTGGGAAGGATGTCGTGCAGACTCGGTCACTCCAGACAGAAGTGGGATGTGTGGAGATCGAGTCGTGTCTGATTTACACTGACTCAGAACCTCTTCCGAGCTTCTGTCACATCTCTACCGGCCTCTCTGACGAATCTTTCGTCTCGGGTTGGAAGTGACGCCGTGTTCTTTCCACACGTGTGGAGGAGGAGTGTTGGAACCGATAATGCACCATCACAGGAACGTCACAGGTTCAGCACTGCCTGAGAAACATCTCACCCTGGTACGACGCTCCACTCATCCACACGGGAACACGAGATCCAGTCTGGGGGCGACAGGTGAAGGTGGATGAATCAGGACAAGCTGGAAGTGTCGAGTACTTGCTGCTGACTGTGGAACTGTGAGGACGGCTCAGCTCCTGTTAGTGTGGTAACAAAGGACTCTGGTTTAAAAACATGCCAGCGGTGATGCTGGATTAACAAAATGAATCAACTTAATACACTTGTATCTAGAAAAGTAAGCAAACAGCCTCAACTCCACTTCTTCTACAGTTTTAATGTGTCTACATGAATAGAAATAAGTGGTTTAGGTAACAAGCTTTTCTTTTAATGAACTGCAAACGAAGCTGCTTTAATTTGCAGATTAAGTGAATAATCGCGTTTAGCGCCAAGTTCTAACATGATGAAATGTCGCCACCTGCTGGACAACTGTGAGAACAGCAACTCCTCCACCTTAGTCAGTTACGAATATTTGAGTTCTAACCTGAGCTTGTTGGTGCTGCTTAGAGATTCAAAATGTTTGGACAGCAATAAAATACCACTGTACACTATCTATATTACTGCTTAACCACATATTTTCAAGCTGATTTTGCGAAATTTAAATCTGCATGAATATTGTTTGTTCTAATAACACCATGTTATATTATATTCACGGAAGAATTGGTGTTTAATGCTAGATTTATTGGTCTTCTATTATATATACTGTATATGTTTGTGTTTGTCATATTAATCAAGGAAATTGATCGTTTCTGTATTATCTTGGGAGTTATTTTTATGTATTGGGTGTTGTGTAGTCTTTACCCTTCACTGTTGTATTTTGGGTGTTTATTCAGGACGTGTTTACGATTATTGGTACGTGACAAACTTCACAAACTCTGGGACATTTACCAGGAACAAATAAAAAACGTTGCAATGCACAAATACTATTTAAATATGAGAAGTTACTCTTTTGAGAATAAAAACACATGACTGGAACAACTAAACTATTGAAGAGAAACCAAAGCGTCTCAGGTGATTAGTGCATTACATAAATCAAGTTTTTAATTTTGATTCTTAAGTACCAGATAACAAAAATATTAACATGAACCTAAATTCAGTGCATGCTGAGCAGAATACCAAGATGTATCCATCAATCTGATTCCAATAACAGGACATCAGTAAAACCAAGTAAAACATTCATTATTAAAAGGTTCAGACAGACAAATGACACTGACCAGTTTCACAATGGTAGAGAACAGAACAGCAAATTAAGAGACCAAATTTACCTTCCGACAGAAACCCTACAGATTATTAGTGATCAGATTTAGATTGGTGTTGTTCACATGATGGCTGTGTGTGTGTGTGTGTGTGTGTGTGTGTGTGTGTGTGTGTGTGTGTGATCATCAAGAGCTTTAAAGATTTAAATGTTTGTAAGAGACAGTAAACTCCAGCAGGACTGAATGCTTAAACACCTTTATTGTGCTCAGTCACAAAAACACTCAAAACTTCACAGCATTAGGAAACATCAGATCACAGTGAGGTAGAAGAACAAGAGCGACTGAAGCAGCAGCTCAGGGTGGATTTAATATGAAGAGAAATGGTGTGTAGATCTGGAATAGTCCAGGTTCTGAACGCCATCAACAGTCCAGATGTTGGTGAGAAACTGACACGATTCTGCATTCAGTCTACCAAGGTTCCTACAAGTGAAGTTCGGCATTTTATATTCAGCAAGTGACCTTCCCCTTATTAAAGTGCAAATAAACAAGTGCAACAATAAAACTGTGCAATCTCTGGCCATTAATGTCCGATTAATACATCAAGTTGATCCAAAAAACGAGATGCAACCCAGTAAAAGCAATGCCTCCTCACAGCATGCACTAAAAATGATCTGGGTTGGTGGTGCGTTACACACAAACCCCCTTGTTTTATTGAAAATAAAGTCGGATCAAGTGGGGAAAGAAAAAAAAAAAAAAGAAAAAAAAAAAGAAAAAGAAAAAAAAAGCTAATCAGAAGCTGGTAGGATAAGACTTCTGTTCGACGTTCCTCAGGTCATGACTTAAAAACGGTTTTATGTAAAAATCAGTAAAAAGAACTGCGTAAAAATGTCTGGACGATGAAATTTGGGCTTCATCACGGATCTGCATATTTAAAGTAAAACCCCTCAGCTAACTACAATGGTAAAAGCAGCTAGAAAATAGAGGAGACCAGTAAAGGCACCGTGTGGCTTCGGTTAGTTTAAGATGAGACTTGCATGACGGTTCAAAGACTGCAACTAAGAAATCTCCATAAGAGGAAAAAACTAAGAAAAATAAGAGGAAAAAAAACAAAAATATGGCCTTAATCATCTCACCTCAAAAAAATCCAGGGCGGCTTTCAGAAAAAGAAAAGAAAGAAAACCGTGACCCCCTGCAAACCCGTCATCTCACTGTGCAAAGTGCAGAAGTGAACAAGCCAAAAAAATAAAGACGTGCCCGAGAACTTTCTACAGCATGTGAGCAGCTCCACGCTCCAGGGGGCGCCTGCTGCGGGCCTGGCGCCGGAACTGTGCCCGGGAGGCGTGGTCCAGGCAGAAACGGTGCTGCTGTCCCGTACCAGGCGTTCAGCTGGAATCCCTGTTCTTCTGGTTCCTCATGAGAGGACGGTGGTTCCTCAGGATGTCCATGGAGTGCTGCCAGTGCCAACAGGAGCGGCAATAATATTTAAAGCACGCCTGCAAGCAAGCAAACCAGCATGAGCACAAATAACGCAAACGATTCAACCCAAGTTCACCATGACCTGTTTCTATAACTAAAGTTTTCCAGTATTCTGTCCACCTTTCAGACGTTCCTCACCTGGTCTCGGCAGAAGAAGGGTCCGGGCTGGCGACTGCAAACCTGGCACATGGAATCTTCCAAGTAGGGATCGATCTGAACCTACAATTGTAAACAGAAGTTCAAATGACACCAAAGTCAGTTTTACTCCCAATCTAGAATTCTGATAATCCAGTACCTTAACCACTGAGCTACCACTGCCCTGTCTTTATAGAACTGGACAGAGATCTGACTGGTTCCTGTACAATGTTTTTTTATGTTGTGAAAACCTAAGCAGTGAAGAGAAATACCTTTTTGGTAAACTTGGGCGTCTTAATCTCTACGAATGCCGCCCCCACAGCCTTCAGGTAACTACGCTGATTATTAAACGTGACTCGTCCAGACCCTGGAATAAGAGAGAAGTTCAAGACACTGCAGATTAAAAACAAAAATAAGACCTGGAACTAGAGGTCGACTTTTAATAACTGAGCCCAATCACTTTCTAAATCAGAGACACTGCTGATGAGTCTCTTCCACTTGGAACAGGAAAGGTTCAGGCTGATGAAGGTTCCTCACACAGGGGCTTTGATCAGGACCAGATTATAGCCAGTATCTGAAAAAGCGTGACGTCTCAGGCAGTTGTTGTAAGTCCCCATCCACAGAGGTCCGAGCCACCAATCTAGACTGGAACCGTCAATCACCAAAGAGAATAAAATGTAACACCCGAGGTTCTTACCTATGGGGTACTTGTGCTTGTCCGTGTCTATGCCTGCGTAGATGACGCCCCCAAAGAGATCGTTCATGATACTCGCAAGTGCCTCTGCGTTAAGCATGCCATGCAACGCTCCAACAAATACGGTGTTGGTGGGGTCCAGCCTCTGAGAGCCACGCACATAATTACTGTCAGATATGACCCACGGAATCACCTGGACCTGCAAGACACGGGGGGGGGGCACTGGACCGTCAGACATCTTACAAATAAAAGTAATTAGAATATAAAACTAACTGTTCCAACAGGTCCCCTTTGTGGAGCGCTGTAGTGTTTATATGAAGCAGTATTACAGTGAGCTGATGCAGTGGTGCTTACGTCCTTGCAGTGCATCCTCCTGCTGGACATCTTGAAGTAATATTCACTGTACCCCTCAGGATGGAGGAGATCCTGGGTGCAGGACTGCAGTAAAGCTCGCACAGACTTCTCGGAGTCAAAAACCAGGTACACGTACCCTACACAGGAGAGGAGGAGAGAGAGAGAGAGAGAGAGAGAGAGAGAGAGAGAGAGAGAGAACACGGTGTAAAGCACAAACGTTTAGAGTTTCTGAAATCAAAACCCTGTTTCACTGAGCCGAGGGATACAAGCGGTGCAGGAACTCCATGGATTCATAAACATGATGTTAATAGAAGATGTAACGTACTGAAGCTTTGGTGTGTGTAGAGAGGCGTAGCGCCACCCTCAGTTCAATAGATCAGCTTCTCAAAATGAATTATGCAATTGGTTTAAAATGTCATTTAAAATCAACAAGGACTCGTTAGTTATGGGTTAACCAGTTACACAGATGCAAACTGGAGCTGGAAGTGGGGAGGGTATGGATAATCACTTGGCTTTGCTAATAAATTAAGGTCATAGATTAAATTTTGTACAAGCAGATCAAATTGGTGCCGATTTCATATAAATGTGGAATTGCTATACTCAAATTCCTTCATTTTAAATTCAAGCCTTCTGAATTACTGACCAACACCACAAACTAAACACATGCACAGATGAGACTCAAACATGCAGGTTCCTATTATAACATGTCAGATTAAATCCCACCACCACACACATTTATTTAGAACCCTGGTGCATCTCACCCAATCGCTGGTGCCACCTCCTCCAAAATCCCTGGAATGAAGTAAATAACATACCCATGCTATTACCTTTAGGCATACTACCTTTGGGTGGGCAGCGAGGATGTTTACCATCCTTACCAGGCCACTCAACACTCAGAGAGCCAAAGCAGTTGAAAGTGGTGATCAGACCAGCTGAGGAAAAACGGCAAAAACTAAATTACACTAAAACAATTTAAACATACGACACTATATATATATATATTTTGTTTAAACATGAGAATGTACCTTCAGTAATGTCCCATGGTACACCACCAAGGAAAACTTTGCATGAATAAACTGGGTTCTTGTAGTTCCTGGAGGGCAGTTGACCACTCCATGTAAACGTGGCTTCATTTATGGCTGAAATCAGTCCAGTAATAGTCAAAAAACCAGGTCAGATACAATCAAATCTACTACTGTACAACAGTTTGAGGAATTAAAAAGGATAATTTAACTAAAGTGTAAACAAGAGAAAAGTCAGTCAGGATCTACTGGAGCTTCTGGATAATCAGGTGTAACTTACCTGCAGCCTGTCTGTGGAGACGCGCCTCTCTCTCAATGCTGAACAGATTGTCAGGGGTCTCCAGCAGGTCCCAGTTAGGCCAGACCGAGGCTCCAGGCCAGCGGCGGGACACGCTGCCTGGGGTAGTGCTGGGTGAGGGGGTCAGAAGAGAGCCGTCATGGTCCAAACGAGCACCAAGACTCAATTTGAGCGGGTCCTTCGGCATGCTGGGTATAAAGGGCAGGGAGGGCGAGATCCTCAGAGACGACTGCAGAGAAACAGAAGGGGTCAGAGAGGAAACACGTGGATTACTTGTCGCTGCAGTAGGTGTTAGGACTCACGAGCAGGTCGGAGAGGTGATCAGAGCTGGAGCTGAAGCCACTGGTCTCAGAGTCCACCGGGCTGCTGGAGTGAGAGTCGAGCAGCGAGCGCGAGTTCAGGCGAGCCAGCGTCGGGAACTTCTCAAAGAAATCTGAAGCTCCGGTGTTGGACTCACTGGAGCTGTAATTCTGAGGCTTGTTCAAAAGTTGGGAGAGAGGACTTCCCATCATCCCCAGCACTGCAGAACCACAAACAATTTGTCGAGAGTAATCAATTAAATTGAGCTATACTGTAACGTGAACCCTAAAGACACAAACCTGTTTACACAAAGGCTATAAAGCATCATGACCTAATGCAGTTAAGAAAATGTATGTTAGGAAATATTGGTGTTGGATCACAATTAGATAAATGCAGAAACTCCAGCTTCCATGAAGCAGGAAATGAAATCACATCTAGGGTTGACCCAAGTTCTGATCACAGGTCCGTTTCAAACTTCCAGCATCACTAAATCGATTCACAGAAGCCATAGTGAAGTCTACAGAATCAAAACGAAATAATAATAAACTTTAAATAACACTAATTCATTACCTAAAGAGTTAATAAACTAATTTAGATCTCAAAACCCTTAGAAAAAGGTATTTAAACAAGGAAATCTTTTAATGGAAGGCTAAACACAGCCAAAATATTCACAGTATTGAAGAGAAAGGTACGAACACTCACTGGAAGTGTTGCCGTTTTGGCCAGGTGAGTCCGAGTCCTGGCTGCTCCATGGTCTCTCCCAACCAGACAGGCTGAGGGACTGCAGGCCCAGACCCAGCTCAGACACGTCGGGCAGAGCACGGGGCGACTCCTGCCCGTTACTGGAGAAAAGCATCCTGCTCCGGGCAGCACACAGATCAGAGTCGGCCCGATCTGTTCAGACAGCAGAGAGACAGAAAGTGCATCAGACGCCGGGTGTTTAAAACCTGATCGCCTCCGAACAGTCACAGAACGAATCTGCAAACCGGGCAGCACTAGGCTGTTGTGACGACGCTGCCGACAGCCTCACACCCCACCGCTAATTTCATTCTCAGTCCTCTGCTTTACCACCAAATTCCTGTCAAATTCCCCTCACTGCTGGCTCTGGTCCTCGTACCCCGACGCCTGAGGGAGGGAGGTTGGATCAGCAGGCCCGAGTTCAGAGGAACGAGAGGTATTCCTGGACTATCACAGAAGTGCCGGAGGATCTGTGAGCCACACTGCTGCTCCTGAGCTGGACACCATCCAGCGGTTCCAGGCCTGATTCAGCAGCCTCAGTGCTGTCTGACGGTGCATGACCGACGCAGCACTCGAGAACATTTGCATGCCTGAATCTCAAGAGCAGCACTCAAGGACTTCGATACCCATCCTTTGCACAGAGCAGGTATCATGCATCCTGCTAGATGTTTAAGAACAAATAAGGGGTTTTTAATCCACTAATGACACCAATAGTGCACATGACTGAAGGAACACGTTTGTGCTGTCCAAGTAATGTAGGAACATTAATACGCCTACCTGTAAAGTGCACAGCCAACAGGAAACACACAATATTGTTAGAATTAGACTCCCTAAGCGAACATGTGCAACACAAGTTGGCCAAATCAAGCATCTTCACAGTCAGGTGGATTAACTGGTGCAACAGTAAAAACAGCACTGAAACGTACCCATTATGGAGTCCCTCTTGGCCTTGGCACTGGGCGTTGGAGTGGAGCATACACCAGTAAGGTCCAAGGAGTTACCCAGCATGGTGTTCATCCTGCGAAAGATGTCTGCATTGCTGCAAGTGGACAGAGCCGGAGTGTCCGAGTCCCAGCGGTTCATGGCTCTTGGATTGTCTCTCTAGGAAGGAAACATGAATTAATTCAGGTCAGTTTTAACAGTCTAGATGTGGCTGATGTAAAATACACCAAGAGACTATAGAAATTTGGTCTAGAACAGGATTTGGCACTAAATTATGCTGGTGGGCTCAGACTTAGTTAAAACTGCAGTAAATGAATCAAAGTGGGTCAGACAGGCTAATGCTGAGCATTTGGGGACAGTTTGGACTTTAAAACCTTGACAGAACACAATGTACGTAGTTTGTAATGAGTAAAGTCAAACTAGACCTATTTAAATTGGCAAAGTGGAGTCAATTACTAATGAGGAATAAGGAGACCATGAAAACATAAAATTTCAACACCAAACCCATCATGTGTTGGTGTCTGTATACTTTCGACTCTTCGATTTTCAGAAAGGCCACAATTCACTAATAAAGCTGGAATTATTCAATACAAATCACTGAAATCAAACTCATTTCAACCTAAAGGCGTCACTAAGTAGTAGTAGAACTATAAAACTAGTAGTTTTATTATCGTTTTAAACGTCTTTTACACGAATTTTACAGTTTAAAAACACCAAATAATCGTGTATTAGGTGATCAGAAAGTTCATCTAATTTGACGTTTACTCAAACCATCCACTTTTAATTCCAACTTTCTCCCCAAATATGAAACACTACTGTGAGAACCATCGCGGTCCAACGTGATACAATTCTTACAAACACTAAAACACAATCAAATCGTTTAGTTTCGACTAATTTTGCATTTTTAAGCACAACGTGTTCAAAACGTTCTAATATGGAGAGAAAAGTCCAGAAAACAGAACAGGACTTCCAACGAGTCTTAATCCGGGCCTACAGAACCGATACCTGGGTTAATATCGAGGTTTCAGTCTAAACCTGAACTACTGCTATGAAGCACCAGCTACAGCTTGAGGAACTTTATTTCTTTATTTTAAACGTAATAAACTTTGATGACAGACAGTCGAGGCCTAAAATCCTCAGTTAACCCGTTTGAGCAAACCAAACAAACTGAAGGTAGCCGGGGCTACAAACAATTCAGTCATAAACACCGAACCTCTCAGAGCTCCTCAGTTTGTGGTACTAACAGAAGTTCTCTCAGCGGTTCTCTGAGGAGCAGGTAACCAGAACAGAACCCTGTAGAACCGAACTCACCAGAGAAAACGCCATGGCAGACAGAACTGAGAGGGTAGCAGGAGAAGAGCAGGTTCCTGACGGAGGTTCCTGACGGAGGTTCTCAGGAGAAGCTCCGGACTCACTCAGTCATCTATAAGTACACCTGACTCCTGCACTGCAGCTTAATTAGCACCGCTCTGTAAGGACCTGCACTGACCAATCACAAGCCTGCGTTTAATTAGTACCGTGCACCGTGCACGTGATTGGAATGGCTGGGTACCAAATCCATATATGGTCAAAACGACGTGCTAATAGATCGATAACAGATCACATGTATACACACGGACTCATGCAAAAGTTTACACACCCCTAATGCTTCTCATTTTATAAATAATAATAATAATAATGCACAGCAGGGCTTCTTAAACATTTTTGCAGCCTAAAACTTGTTATTAATTAAACCATTATTCACTGACCATCATACATTTATTTTGAATTAATTGAATACTATCATTTACATATAAATTGAACACAATGGTGAGCAACAACCCGTCATTGATTGTATTGCTTGCACAGCAAGGTCCTGGGTTTGATTCCTAGGTGGAGCTATCCAGGTCCTTTCTTTGTTGAGTTTGCATGTTCTCCCTGTGTCAGTTCAAATATGTACTTAGGTTAGTTGAAGCTACTAAAATTGCCCTAGTGTGTGTGTTTCTGCCCTGTGATAGACTGGTGACATGTCCAGGGTGTTTTTTACCCTTTGCCTGGTGATTTGTACCCACTGCAATCCTAAACAGACAATAAAAGTAGAAAGAAAAGATTTCCAATGTTTTACTGATCATTTATTAATTCATTTATCAGTTCAATAAAGATCGAGGAGAATTAACACGTCACAGATTCCTCTTTCTACTGTTTTACTAAACGTTCCAACTTTTCTGGAACTGGTGTTTGTACAAGGTTTATCCTAAATCACTTTCCTCCACGGTCCACTGATCCAAATTTTGATAGTCACATCACAAGATGCTCTGTGGAACGTTGTGGGATAGTGTAGAGTCCATGCAGCATTACAGTGAATGGAAGAACATAGATTCAAAGATGTACTGATATTTGTAATGAAAACTATTGTATGAAATTAAAGAAAAATGCACAGTGGATTGATTTTATTCAGTGTTCTCAGACTTTCGGCCCTTCTGGACGTTACTGAAGACCTTCAGCCTGCAGGAGATCGTGTTCTGTCAGCAGAGTCAAAGAGTCAAGATCAAACCTAATTAAATACTAATTTTTATGGTAGTAAAGCAAGTTTTAAAGGATTTTAATGATTGAAAACTAACCAGCAATATGCATCAGTCATTATATTTTAACGTGTTGATGCATTTGAGCTTGTTTATTGTGAAAGTTCATGTATAGAAAGTGTTGGGGTGCAGGAACAGGGGAGAGAGAGAGAAGGAGGAAAAAAAAAAAAAAAAAAAAAAGTCTGTTTAGCATAAAGAACTTGTTTTTTATTTGCATTTTTCTTACCGCCCCAACTTTTCTGATTTGAGGTTGTAAAGTAAGCCGTGGCAAGAACAAGAGTGCTGGACCTGTCCCCAAAAGAGGACGTGAGGAGAATTTCCAACCCAGTACTGTCTCACACCTTATATGTTTGCAGGAAGAATGGGACAAAATAACAGAAACACATTGTCACTAGGTGTCCATTTTTTGAAATTGGTAATGATGCAAGAAAACAAAGTCAGTGTCTCGATACCTGAGAAATAAATCGGAACAAAATATAATGGTCACATCTTTTAATATTCTTCAATAACCATTTTTTACAGATGCTTGTTTTATAAATCAATCTTTCATGTCTCCACATTAAAAACCTCCATCATGCATCATCAGATTTAAGCTCTTCACTTTACACAATGTTTAACAGCACAACCCGTCACCCAAAGTATCCAATCTCGGTCAGCACGACAAATCCAAGAAAGAAAAAAAACAAAATAATAATATTACAGCTCTTCAGCACGGTACAGGACATTAAATCAGTAATTAAACAAACATGAATAACTTAGGTTACTTATTCTATTGCACAAAGACTTTCTTTCGCATTTCTAATAGGGCACAAAAATAATAATTTATGCACAATCACTGCTTTCACAAACCCCATCAAAATATTCACTCTGCTTCCGTCGTACAGCCAACAAAAAATCCTAAACCAACCAACACAAACGGTGAGAATCACACCCAGTCAGACTAAGTACATAAAGGACACGCCCTGTTTAACTAGCGTATGCTAGAGGAAATAAATCAAATAAAAAAATAACCTTAATACCACACCCCCTGAAATCTGAACCGATAACGGAAGCGGCGTTACAGACTCGCTCTTCAGAACGTTCTGTAACGGGACCAATAGCGTAAGTGCTAGCACGGTTGTAGCATCCCAGCCTCAGACATCAGGCCTGGTGGAACAAAGCTGCGATGAGTTCACTCCATTTAAAGTGAACGTTTCTTCATACCTGTGAGGAGAAATCAGAAAGAACGTAATTTTATTTCACTTTAACTCTTTAATCTTGAGTATTTTGAAGCCGTGACTGTGCTGGAGTGCTTACCACATCTAACAGAACTGCCGGGATTTCCATCCAGACTGGGACGACTCAGTGGTGGCAGGATACCAGCGCATCTAATCACAGTAATAATAAAAACTAATTAAAACCCTACATTTACAGAACATTTGTATCACTATAGCACTGGGTAGCACTGTCGCCTCACAGCAAGAAGGTCCCAGGCAGGGCAGTCCGGGTCCTTTCTGTGTGGAGTTTGCATGTTCTCCCCGTGTCTGCGTGGGTTTCCACCGGGAGCTCCGATTTCCTCCCACAGTACAAAAACATGCATTCAGGTTAATCGGAGAAACTAAAATGCCCTATAGGTGGTAAGGGTGTGTGTGTCTGCCCTGCGATGGACTGGCGCCCTGTCCAGGGTGTTACTGTGTGCCTTGTGCCCATTGAAAGGCTGGGATAGACTCCAGCTCGGTCTGTTCAGTCACCTGAGCGTGGAAGGAGGCGGCGGCTGCAGCGGCAGGGTAGGTGAAGGCGGTGTGGGGGAGACCAGGGCTCAGCTCTGCCGCATACAGGTACGGAGACCAAGCTTCAGGAGATGCTGGGATGAGTGCTGCCCCCATCAGGTCATCTGAGAAAACACACCCACATCTTTGGGACCCGAGACTGACGCAGGACCCCCCCCTTCCCAAGTAAACAGAGCTAGATCATATTAAACAGCAAGAGGTGTGAATGTGTGAAAGTTACTGGGGTGTGAATGGGAGGTGGTCATAACTAAGTGCATGCATGTGCTGAACATGTGAATTAGCAGCGTGCCTAGCGCTAGCGTGTGGCCGCCGACTTACATGAGTCCCGCGATATGAAGTGCGCTCCGAGAGCCGGGTGGACGTTTGTGGGGTTGGGCGTGCCCATCAGCTTACTCTTTGACATCTTGGTGTTGGCTCTGGCAAACTCTAAGCGAAGGGTCTGCGGGTTCTCAGGGTCAAATCGAACCCCCTGGAGACACAAGGTGGGGGGGGGACACAGTAACGGTGGTGGGCCGTGTTTGGCAGACTGGCAGAAGGTGCAGTAGAGCGGTGCCCACATGCAAGGGAAGGGTTTGGTGAGACAGAAAGAGACCAGAGCAGGACCGGAAGATACGTGAGGAAGCACCAAAACATGAAACTGTGGTGCACCCTTCATCCTAAATATTTCAGCTCCAATTACTTTCTGAATCCATCATAGTTAATATAGTCAAAAAGTATTCACACCCCTCAGGGCAGATTGATGGTAAAATGGAGATTAAATCCATTAAACTTGTAAAAACTTTCTGAATCCTCTAGATTAAAAAAAAAAGTCCCTATGAAGGGAGAAATCCTTACAGCAGTTCAAGTGTTACAAAATCCCAAACATTCAGTTATTAAAAAAGCACCAATCAGCAGATTTAGTGTTCAGTCATTTTCTACAAAACCAAATAAAAATGATGTTTCTAATGTATAGATTTAAAGCTTTATTATTATTATTATTATATACATCAATAACTCAACACATTTATCGTCACTCACGTTTAAGGCGTTTTTTGCTGCTTCGGCACCTGAACGATTGTCGAAGGTTACGAACCCGACAGGCTGGAAAAGAAAAAGCAGAATCATCAGAATCACGTCCATGTTTAAACACAGAGCAGGAGTTTAGAACCTCATCAGTACAGAGCCATTTAACCTGCAGGATAAAAAACTAGATCAGTGTCCTGATTTAAATATCAAGTACAGGAGCTACTCCTCCTCCTCCTCCTCTTACTCCTCCTCCTCCTCCTCCTCCTCCTCTTACTACTACTCCTCCTCCTCTTACTCCTCCTCCTCTTACTCCTCCTCCTCTTACTACTACTACTCCTCCTCTTACTCCTCCTCCTCCTCCTCCTCCTCTTACTACTACTACTCCTCCTCCTCCTCCTCCTCCTAATCACTAATAATAATAATAATAATATTAACAATAATAATAACAATAACAATAATAATAATAATAACAACTGGTGCTCAGTTAGGCCAGGCACCTATACGAGCAACAATCGGCATCAGCTGGGTTGATTGTTGTACTGATTTCTCATAACTGCTGCAATTACGCCCTCTGCTGGCTGATGCCACTGCACAGCGACAGGGAATAATCAAAATCACTGTACAGATCTCTGTATGAATCCGTCTGGTGCAGGTGAAAAGAAGCGGTCGATACTGCACTGTGTGTTAGTTACAACCCTCCTTGATCAGGAGTGGAGGTCTGCAGCAGTAGAGTCGAAATTAGTTTACATTTTACATTTACATTTTCAGCATTTAGCAGACGCTTTTATCCAAAGCGACTTACACATTGAGCAATTGAGGGTTAAGGGCCTTGCTCAGGGACCCAACAGTGGCAACTTGGTGGTAGCGGGGCTTGAACCGGGAACCTTCTGTTTACTAGTCCAGTACCTTAACCACTGAGCTATCATTGGCCCTGTTATTAGTTCAGGGAATCTAATACGACTAGACAGAAAAATTGGGGGAAATGCAAAAAAGAATCAATTTTAAAAATGATAATAAATAGCACCAATAATAATGATAACATTATTAATAATTTCCACAACAATGATAATACTAAAAATAATTTAAACACGGCAATAAAAATAAAAGTAGTTAAAATAATACCAGTAAAATCTACAATAGAAATAAAATGGCAAAAATTATTTTAAATGATAAAATAAACATGAAGTCCTGTATCCTCATGGATAAAAACTGAAGATAGTTTGGGGCTTAATCACTTTATTCTTATTAAAGAATTAATTCATTAACTCATTGTGAACTGATTGTTTTATTTATCGTTACAGATGATAATTAAATGAAGCAAAATGAAGCTGCACATCCACACTAAAATCAGTCTGTTATTAATATAAATAATATTTCTTACCTGCTTTGATGTTAATTTAATCAGAGATCCTTCATAACCCTGAAAATAAGGGAAGAATAAAAATACAGCACATTATAGATATTTCCACACAAACCACTGGGATTAATCACTAATCACTGCTCAGTAACATGAAATTTAACAGAATGAATTTTATTCCCTCCAGTTAGGGATAAACAGGGATAAACTGGAGACGAGCCAAACACCGACCCTCAGATCTGGTTACAGGGGTGCATCCCTGCACATTTATACTGTCATTATAAACAATCACTGACGGGCGAGTGAGGAAACATCTAACACATCTTCCTTCATCAGTGATGCAGTGGAAACACAGGAGAGCCACCCACGTTCCTCCAATCAGCCTCACCTTAAACGGTCTGAAGAGAAGATAGAGCTCACGGGGTTTAATATCAACTGGCAGGCCGCTGACGAAGAGCGTCCGTACCTGAGGAGAGGAAACACAGAGCGGGATTAGAACTCAAAATATTTATTATAGAGGAACCATCCTGATCCTAATCCTTCTGAGAAGCTTCTCACAAGACTTAAGTGTGTCTGTGTGTGGGAATTTGTGCCCAAGAAAGACTCAGTTGGTGTTCCGGTTCATCTCAGAGCTGAAATTGAGAGTGGGGCTGAGGTCAGGGCTCTGTGCAGGACGCTGGAGCTTTTCTTCACGTCTTTACCTTAGTTTAGGGCCTTCCCTAAACTGTTGCTTATTACTATTTAGATTGACCATCACTAATTAGAAAGGATGTCCCCTTTTTATTCCTGAGATTTTTTTAAACATGATAATTATTAATAAATTATTATAAATGATTCAGTTCAGTGATGATGGATGTTCAGGGCAGCAGCAGTAGTTAGTAATCAGAAGGTTACTGGTTTAACCCAAACCAGTGTTACCAGTTCTGCTCCACCACCAGTCAGTGAGTGAAGTTCATGACCAACACTGATGGTTTACAGAAAGTTCATGACTGAAATCAGATCCGCCTGCAGCTGCTGCTCTGTACTGGAAACCAGCAATGAACCATGTTAATTACCAGCATACAACAGATTCAAAGCTCCCAGCACACCAGTAAATCAACTGGTCCAACCACAGCCGTGATGAGGAAACTAGTAAATAACCAGTCTAAGCACAACTTATGGTGGTTGAATGTACAGTTAGCAGCACTTAATTATGGACAAATAAAAACACTTCTAATAAAGCGAGAAGGTAAACGTTAAAACATCAAAACATTTAGAGCCACAATATTTTATCTAAAAACAGCTCACAGTTGAAGCAGTTATGGGTTTCAAACCAACAACATCCTGATTACTAATCCAGTCATCACTGAGCTAAACTACCACCACACACTCCTGAACCTCTCCATACTGGAAACCAGTTTTTAGCTATTATTATCAACACAAAGTTCATCCAGTAACCAGTCACACCGGTGAGGGGATTCGGTTATGACGCCACGTCTGAGTAAATAAGTAAAAAATCACGGATTCAGGCTGTTAAACTCGTATTAATGCAGGACACGAGTCTAAAATACCCTCACCAGTAATCCCATTTCAATAAACCAGTAAGATTAATAAAGTGAGACTGATTTAATGAGGTTTAAATAACCACTGATCAGAAATATTTCATCAGAATAAAACGAACTTAAAACAGAAAGAAAAGAGACCCTAAAATGAACTGTAATTAATCTGAGCTTAACAAACCTACAGCAGAGTATCAGGACTGCACAGTAACACAGTGTGAGCTTTAAAATTCACTCTCAGTATTAATTATAAATTATTATTAATTATTAATTATAAATTATAAATTATTATTTCCTGCAGGATTGTACTGAGGTGGTTGTAAGGAACCCACGTATTGTTCTGCAGAAGTTCTTACCTCCTCCTCTCCTGGGCTGCTGATGTTGTTGTTTTGCTCGTTGTCGTTTTTAACACTCATCATGATGTTGGAACTTTTAGAGAAGATCAGAAGCAGAAGAACTTCCTTCTGTTGGATGCTGAAGTGCGTCCGTGGTGCTAAAGTGCGCCGGTCTGGTGCGTCCGTGCCTGGGTGATCTGAAGGAACTGAAGGTGCTCCGGTGGAGAAGAACCGTGGTGCAGGAGGTGCACTGGGGGGAGGAGAACGTGGGGAACGTGGTGGAGTTTCTACTGCTCTTCACATCTAGTGCTGTTGTACAAGTGCAGCTGATAAAACCTGCGCCATTCAGCCCTCTGCACCAATCAGGATCTCCCGAGTGCAGGAGAAGCGCAGAGCATCCAAACGCAGCAATCAGGACCAGAGGAGCTCCAGCTGGTGCACATGGGGAGAGGCGCAGCCCCTGCTGGGTTGCCAGGTTGGACTAATTGACCTCCCAAATTTACTGGGTGGAACTATTTGGGTCTGAAGCACCTTCTTCACTTTCTCCAAAATATGTTTAATAAACATGCCAGGAAAGGGTTCCAAAATCTGATGGCAAGCCCTGCAGTTATAGTACAAATATTATTGTCTGTTATGTTTATTTATTTATTTATTTATTATTTTTTAGATACCCATGATTACCCATGATTCATCAGTTCATGTTCAATATTAAACACCGACATGACCAAACCCACACAGACACAGGAGTACATGCCAAACTCCACACAGAAGGGACCCAGAGTGCTCCACCTGGGAGAGGCAGCAGCTAAATCCAAACCTGTAATGCAAATGTAAGTTCTGTTAATGTGCTGAGAGGAAATTCTACCCACAGTGGAGTTCTGGTGTCATCTCCTCATTATCCACAGAGGCCCCACAGTGATGTTAGAGCCTCTGATGAGGACTTGTTCTGTCAGAGAAGAGCAGGATCATTGTAAAAGCCACTTCGCCCCACACTCCTCCACCCTACGCCTCACTGAACCCATCCTGACCCATCAGCATCAAGGAGCTCCGGAGCACTTAGCATGTGTTCCTGGTGTTCCCTGTTCCTCACTGTACTTACACCAACCAGCAGAACCTCACACCACCAGCAGAACCTCACACCAACCAGCAGAACCTCACACCAACCAGCAGAACCTCACACCAACCAGCAGAACCTCACGCTTTCCAACCGCCCACACAAACAAATGCTGAAAAAATGCTGAACGGGCACAAATCCCCATACACGGACACTTCTTACTTCTCTAGCTGAAAGATCACACAGAGGTCAGTCTGTTTTAATAATATTCATTTTAGGCTTCACCTTGACTATGACTACACAATCCCTTGACCCATCGATCCCTAAAGTGTTTACTGTTCCGTCAGTGTGACTAGCAGCTGAACTCTGTGTTTCTTTTAGCTCGGCTTGTGGTGCGACCGTCAGTGATGACTGAGCACAAACAAACATGAGTAATGAGGTTCTGGAGTTCATTGCTTCAGTCTCAGGGTCGGTTACACCCACGTCCCAAATTAAAACGACCCCACCACCACATCATACTGTGCTCAGGGTGAATATGGACACCAACAAACCAAACACAAACGACCGGCGTTAAATGTGTCCAGGGGATTTTTAGGAAATAAAATCTATGTAAAAATTATTACATTCTGTAAGAGTGAAGATGATCAAGGAAAGATGTTTGGTTGACTAAGCATTTTTGCTTCAGCGCGATAGGGTTAGGGTTAGGGTTAGAGAGGGTCAGGGTTAGAGAGGGTTAGGGTTAGTTAGGGTTAGGGTTAGAGAGGGTTAGGGTTAGAGAGGGTTAGGTTTGGTTAGGGTTAGGGTTGGTTAGAATTAGGGTTGAAGAGAGTTAAGGTTAGAGAGTGTTAGGGTTAGGGTTAGAGAGGGTTAGGGTTGGTTAGGGTTAGAATTAGTTAGGGTTAGGGTTAGAGAGGGTTAGGGTTGGAGAGGGTTAGGGTTAGAGAGGGTTAGGATTAGAGAGGATTAGGGTTAGAGAGGGTTAGGGTTGGTTAGGGTTAGGGTTGAGTGGGTTAGGGTTAGAGAGGGTTAGGGTTGGTTAGGGTTAGGGTTGGAGAGGGTTAGGGTTAGAGAGGGTTAGGGTTGGTTAGGGTTAGGGTTGGAGAGGGTTAGGGTTAGAGAGGGTTAGCGTTGGTTAGGGTTAGGGTTGGAGAGGGTTAGGGTTAGGGTTAGAGAGGCTTAGGGTAAGAGAGGGTTAGGGTTAGGGTTGGGTTAGGGAGGGTTAGGGTTAGAGAGGGTTAGGGTTAGTTAGGGTTAGGGTTAGGGTTGGTTAGGTTTGTTTAAACATGGAGGTCCAGACATGTGTGTTCATGCTGTGTGTTGGTTTTCCAGTTGGTGACAGCTGATGTAATGGGCGTGGCCACTAAGACACAGCTTGTTCATGCCAGATGGTTAATGTACCCAGAGCTACTGAAACTGTGAACTGAAAATGGCGTCCGTGAGAGAGTCACAAAACACAAACAGCTGCAGACCGAGAAGATCACAAATGCTCGACTCACAGTGCCAAACATCCAGACCCTCGAGACTACTGGTTAATGTTCTGTGGACTGATGAGTAAAAGGTGGAGCGTTTTGGAGGATGAGGGTCCTGTTATGTCTGGAGTAAAGCGAACGCCGCGTGCAGCAGGACGTTGATCTGAAGCACACAAGCAGGTCCACCACTGAACGGCGCAGAAGAAACTAAAGAAGGTTTTGGAGCTGCGAGTTCTGACCTGATTCACACTGAGATGCTGTGAGATCTTAAACAAACAGTTCCTGCTGGAAAATCCCCCAAAATAGCCAAATTAAAACGATTCTGCATGGAAGAGCCAAACAAAATTCCTCTACAGAGACTCATCTGTGGTTCGATAAGTCATCGAGAGTTCTCACAAACGTTTCATTGCAACCAAGGGTGGCACCAGCAGTTAAATACATCTTTATCTGTGATAAAAGATCACTTAAAAGCTGCATGTTGTGTTTATCTTATATTTATATTAGTTGGAAGTTTTGAAACAAAGAAGCAAATATAGAAAAACTTGGGTAAAGGGACAAATATATTTTTCACATATAGCATTTACATGGGTGGGTGACACGACTCCTGATCAAACTGTAAATAAAATAAAAAATATTTATTAAGACGTGTTTCAGTGCAGAACAGAATGTTATATGTAGCAGTTTTACTTTTAGATGGACAACGTGTTTTATTAGCTTCTTTATTGTAAGGTGAACATGCAAAATCTCCTGCGGTGTGACGGTAATAAAAATGAAGTATAAAATATAAAGGATGAAATAAATCAGTAGAAGCTGGACGTGTTTCTAAATGCTTTTGGCTTTGATGTCACACCGCAGGACAGTTTCTGTTCCTCTTTGTGAGAAAAGTGAAGAAAATGCTGGAAAAAGAAAAGATCAGTGTTAAACACCAGGAGTTCAGCACAATTTACACTTTTAACATCAGAATTTCAGAAAATCCTCATAAAAAAGTAGTTTGTTTAATAAAAAATCTTTTTCACCTCTATTTGTCATGAACCCACTTATTAAATGAGACTTTTTCGCTGGCAGAGAGACTTTTGTTGTCTTTTTAGCTCCATCTGCTGCTAATGCTGTAAAACATATTTTCTTTCCATCACTAGGTAGTGCACTATGTAGGCAGTATGGGGTGATTTGGGATTAATCCACGTACTGGCAGGAGGAACGTTAGGTCTACAACTCTACTGAATAATTGACACAAACTTTTCTGCATTGACAGAACATAAAACACCACATTATGGTTTAATGAAGCTGTTCTGCTGCTAGGTGAGATGTTTATTTATTAATTTATGTTGTGGCCGATACAGCTGTGCAGTAAATACGTATAACCGGGTTACAGTTTAGCCGTGAAGCTAGTTAGCATTAGCTAGCGAATGCTACACCGCATACTAACATACTACTGTACTAAATAGTATGCACAGAGAAGGGACTACACATTCGCTCATATACATACTTACATACTATGTGTGGTGCTAGTATGCTGTGTGAGACGTAACATATAGCTAACCACAACCGGCTAAAATCTACTTTAATTGTTTATTTAAATACATTTCACTTTAAAGATATACTTATCTTAATATATTATATATATAATATATATATTTTTATTACAGACATGTAGTATTGATTCAGTGTGAGCGGATCATTCACCATTACATTTAGCTATCTAGCTGACTAGATTCGTTCATCCTACAGTAATAAACAGTACAGTAGTAGAGTCAGTCTGTTCTTTATATACATACAGTTACTACTTTCTCAATCCAGACCCTATATAACAATCATTTTATTCACAAAAGTGTGAAAGCAATTACTGCTGCAAGTTTACAAGCTTTCCACACCTGGATTTGGGCAGTTTATCCCATTTATTATGACTTCCTACAGCCTTTAACTCAGCAGTCACTTCCATCCTGCCACTCTTCCATCAGGTCCTGATGTATGGAATGCTGTAAGGTTCTCCCAACTCTGCACAGGACTTTTAAAGATCATTTAGATCGACAGTTGTGTTTTATTTTTGTCTCCCATCTTGCTCGGATGTACAGTTCAGCCGGACAGCCATTTTAGAGCAAAAAGCCTTAATGTTGTTTTATATCTTTATATATTTATGTATTATTGCTCCAAACGATCCCTTGACATAGTCTGATCGCAGAAATCTACAGACCATTTCTTTGTGGTTTGTTTTTTGTCCTGACAGTTCGGTGTAAATTGTGGGTCCTTGTGTTTCAAACTATGTCAAATTCATTCAAATCTAAAAAGGTGGACCAGAATCTGGAGCACCACAGCAAAGGGTCTGAATTCTTTATTGGGGGGAAAAAACTTCGCCCTTATGGGTGATTAAGTAAGTGTTTTCTGTGCCAATAGGAGGACGCTACAGTTCTGCAAATTTCACAACAAGAGCACAATTTGTAGATCCAGAGTCATTTAATTTCATGTAGATAATCTAATCAATGTTAGATAATCATTCACAAGCTCTTTACCGCAGTAGAAGCACGTGCAGTCAAGGTCATTAACCTTTAAACTACTGTCTTCTCAGGTGGAGAGGCCGAAAGGTGGGGCCGAGGGCGTGGCCAGGCACTCCAGCTAGGAACCATGCAGCAGAAGAGGAACATCCAGATCATAGAATGGGAGGACCTGGACAAACGCAAGTTCTACTCCTTTGGAGTCTTCATGACCATGACCATCCGTGCCACGGTCTACCCTGCCATGCTCATCCGTACCAGGCTCCAGGTCCAGAAAGGGAAGTCGCTCTACACAGGAACCTACGACGCCTTCCGGAAGATTCTGCGAGCCGAAGGCGTCCGGGGGCTTTACCGGGGTTTCATGGTCAACACGTTCACGCTCATATCGGGGCAGGCGTACATCACCACATACGAGCTGGTCAGGAAGTACGTCTCCAACTACTCCAGGGACAACACGCTGAAGTCTCTGGTGGCGGGGGGGTCGGCGTCGCTGGTGGCCCAGAGCATTACGGTCCCCATCGACGTCATCTCCCAGCAGCTCATGATGCAGGGCCAGGGCGAGCATCTCACACGCTTCAGGGTCAAAGCGGCGACGGGAGCCAAGCACGCCGTAACTTTCGGACAGACCAGAGACATTATAGCTCAGATATTCGCGGCGGACGGGTTCCGCGGGTTCTACCGCGGGTACGTGGCCTCGCTTCTGACGTACATACCCAACAGCGCAGTCTGGTGGCCGTTTTATCACTTCTACGCAGGTAAGATGATCAGATCAGATTATTTCATGCTCTGCCGAATAATGCTGCACATCTTAAAGCACCTCGAACAGTCTGCTTAGTCATATCACATTCTCACTGCAGTAAAAAAGACTGTTTTATTCAAACGTACATTCGTTTTCTGTTTGCAAACGATATTAAAAAGCGTACGTGGCAGGAAGCAGGCTAGTGGAAAAACATGCTAGCAAAGCTATTGTTCAGCTGGGTGCCTACACATGCTGTGTCTGAGCGAGGGCGAGCCAAAGGGATTCCTCATAGCTGTTGAGGTACTGCACAGAGACGATGAATAATAGAGAGCAGTGCGTGACTGTGTGTGAACCTGCCTGGTGCCGGTGAAAAGAAGCGGTCGGTACCAAGAGGGCGTGTGTTAGGTACCGCCCTCTACAGTCAGGGTCAGGTACTGCAGCACCAAATGAGATACAACTCGAAATCGAGAAACTCAGATATTCATATCGTAATAAAAATTCATCATTAAAAATATAACTTGTGCTTCTCCACAGAGCAGCTCTCCAAAATGGCCCCAAGTAACTGCCCACATTTACTGCTGCAGGCCGTGGCTGGACCACTCGCGGCTGCCACCGCCTCTACCGTCACCAACCCCATGGACGTGGTCAGAGCCAGAGTTCAGGTAACGTACACACACCAAAACATTAGCAACAAGAGCAGGTAATCTATAGAACATACACTAACGTGCCGTGTCCCACACTGACAGGTGGAAGGCAGGACGTCGGTCGTCGAGACCTTCAAGGAGCTGCTCAGAGAAGAGGGATTCTGGGGGATGACCAAGGGCCTCTCCGCCCGCATCATATCCTCCGCCCCTACAGCCATCGTCATGGTAGTCGGCTACGAAACTCTGAAAAAGCTCAGCCTGCGTCCGGAGCTGGTGGACTCCCGGCACTGGTAGAGGAGAACGTGCTTTGGTTTTACATCCGTGACTCTTTATCTGTCCGTGCTGATGAGTTTATATCAGATTCTGTATTTTTATCATGCCGGACTTGTCCTAAATGTTTAGGTGTTTTATTTTAACTGATTATGGATGATTGGCGAACACGAGTTCACATGCAGATAAATAATCTGATGAGCAGATCAGGTTTTGGTTCTATTATGTGGTTTCTGTTTGAAAATGTGCTGTTTTAGGGCTTTAAATGGGGAAAAATCTAGTCGTATCCGATTCCCCAATGGTATTTCCCCTCTCCTGCTGCAGCGCTCCACTCCTGATTGAGGAGCATTGTGACTAACACACGCCCCCTCCGACACGTGTGCAGCACCGACCGCTTCTTTTCACCTGAACCTCCCGTCTCTGTGCAACACCTAAACCAGCCAGCAGAGGGCGTAACTTCAGCAGTTATAAGGTGCAGATGTCTGGTTTTTAACAGTAGAGATTTATTTGAAAATCAAATGAATGAAACTTTATTTAAATATTCTTTATATTTTAAATTAGTCTATAAAAACTAATCTGCCCTTCCCCAAATTATCCCAGAATCTAAACTGGGTCCAGACTTACTTATTCAGACCAAGTGATTAAAAAAACGTTGGTACAATTATTGACTGATTTTGAGTCTGGACAGTGGCTCATTACTGAATTCTTATTCTTTTGCAGATTATGTTGTTTTTAGATTATTGTTGATGTTCTAAAGTCAGAAAATAGATTTAATTAAAAAATGTTCTGACTTTATAACCACTGTCACGTTACCCACCCTGTAAACGATCAGTGCTGTGGAAGTGGAACTGCTGCTCAGGAGGAAACGGGAGACTTAATAGTGCGTATTTTAGGACTAATTTATTGTTGTTTTTTCTACAGATGTGTGAACATTCTGTCTGTTTTTAAACTGTTCTGGATTTATTTAGGATGGCGTCTTGTCCTGCACCGCTTGAACATGTTCTGTGAGGATAAATGCACAGCGCTGAGATTGTGATTGTCTTTAAATGCACTATAAACACGTCACATGTAAAAAAAAAAAACTCTCTGTCTGTGTGGATTTATTTACATCATTTCTGTTTAGACATCAAGCATTAAGTGTTCCATAATGCCAGAGGGTGAGTGGATTATTTTTTAGCTGTAATTGTAGTTTCATAAATATCCGGTAGATGGCAGCGTTGTTTAATTTATTATTACACTCACTGCTCCACACACCCAAGTGTATAAACTGTTCCTGAGCACCACGTGCTTCTTCATCTGGTCTCAGTGGGTCCGGAGCCCATTCCTAGAACATGGTGTCTTGAAAATAAGCCTATGTTTTTAGATGATTAATAGATAATAGAGAATAAGCATGTTTTTGGATGTGAAAAAACCTAAAGAGATTCATACACACTTAAAAATAAAAAAGGTCAATCACTGAAACTGTGCTGCACCCCTCAAAGTAACTGTTTGTAATAAAGTGATCAGTGATTGTATGGGCTTTAAAAATCCTCGTAACACTACTGCAGCTGATACAACCTCACCAACGTTTTTTTATTCCCCTATTACACACACAATATGATACACGGCCCAGCTTCATTAGTCTGGAGTAACTGCAGAGAGCAAAGGAACGCTCAAAGATCAGCGTCAACACCACGCCCTGACACAGGGCTGAAGTTCCCTTACAGTCGAGATCACATGATCAGTGCGTAAGGGTCTCTGTGGGATGGACTCCAGCTCCAGTCACACTGAGGTCGGTGAGAGTCACGGCGTCCGTCTCCGAGTGACTGCTTGATGAAAGTGCTGAACCCTTTTGAACGGACCTTCAGTTGGCGCTGATTTAGAGCTCTGTTAGGAAGAAGAAATCTGTGCTTCCTCCAGACGTAGTCTGTTTCTTTGGTAAATTGGTTCCTGTCTAGAGGACAGAATATAAAAAGGACTGTAATTAAGGACTCGTCTGATAAACGAGCGAGTGCACTGTGGAGAGACCAGGGCTCACGTCTCGTCCACTTGGGAAACCAATAACAACCTCTAAAAGCGTTTCTAAAGACGAACATACACCAGCGTCCACTGCAAATGTTCTAAAGAGAACACTGAATAAATGTGCTGTAGAAGATAAAGAGTCTGACACAGAAGGTCAGGTCCTGGACAATTAAGGGTGATTGATACCTGTCATTAGTCTGTAATGAGGTTGTGGGTTCATTTGAAGATCCAGCTGAGACCTGTCTGATGGGCATGGATATGACTAATAGCTTTTAGAAGACGTATGCAATACACAAAAGAATAGGGACACCCCTCCTAAAACCCAGCTTGTATGTTTTGCGTCCAATCGATTTTTCTAAAATGAATTGTTGGGTTTGCTGTGGAGGAACATCAGTGGTCTGCTCAGAGCCCTGACATCAAGACCTTTGGGATGAATTGGGATGTTGATTGTGCCTGAATTCATGCTCCAGCAATGCCTGACCACAAAAAAGCACCGTTGACTGAATTGGCACAAATTCTACAGAGACTCTCCAATAAAGCCTTCAGGGAAAAGAGGAGGCAACATGGACGAGCGGCAACTCTGTATTAATGACCACGGATTTGGAATGAGACGTCCAGCAAGCAAGGTCAGGTGTCCACATACTTTAGGGATAAATACTACAGACCAGAATTCCATCAAGTAAAGGGGTGTCCATATTATTATATAATAAAGGTCAGCAGTCTAGCAGAAAGTCACTCGCTGTAGGTCTCCTGATCTTCTTTATAACCAGACAAAAAAAAAAGAACATGATGAAACTCATCCTGCAAGGAGCTGACTGATGGATGGAGCGGTGGAGGTGGAGGTGGAGATATAGGGGGTGTAATACACATGTGGAGATGGAAGATCTTCTCTCGTTTGTCCTGAAGCCACTTTGTGAAGGAGATAAATGAAGCACCGTTAGAGAAGAAAGGAATCAGAGCGTAGAAGCAAGCGGGCGGGCGGGCGGGCGGGCTGGGCGGGTACAGGGGGGTGAGGGATTCCCCTCCATCTGTGTTCTTCTATATGTTTCCTGAGGCACCAGTTTCTGTTCACATTGAAGGTAAGGATCAACATGGAGGTGGTGGAGATGGAGGTGAAGGTGGAGGTGCAGGTGGAGATGAACTGTTTGTGAGGAACGTACTGAAAAATGTAGCTGAGAATGAAACAGAACTGCAGGATTCTTCAACAACATTTTACAACAGTTTATAGGCGAAGGCCAAGTTTTCACTGTTGGGCCCCTGAGCATGGCCCTTAACCCTTAATTGCTTGTGTTGTATTTGGTCAGAACTGTAAGTCGATTTGGAAGCGAGTGAGCATCTCAGCGTGGGAGTGAAGATGATGGGAGATGTGAGAGGTGGAGGGATGGATGAGGAGGTTCATCAGTCTGAGAGGGAGGGAACAAAGCTGGTTCTTCAGATGATGAAGGCAACGCGGTGAGAGAGAGACAGTGAGGAAGCGTGAGGGTGAAAGAGAAGACTGGACTGAAGAGACGCAGTGAAGTGAAGTGGTTTCATCTCCATCCTTTAACAAAACTCAGAAGAACGTCTAGGAACTGTTCCTCTATCTTCTACATTTGCTTTTTTTTTTACACGTATCTCGAACCTGTCAGAAGGAAACGATGCCCAACTTTGCAGGAACCTGGAAGATGAGAAGCAGTGAGAACTTTGAGGAACTTCTGAAAGCCCTCGGTGAGTGAAGTGCTGAACATGTTGTGCTGTGTGATGGTGTGGAGTCGCTGGGTTCCACCGTCTGGTTGTTGATATTCAGGTTCCTCTTGGTTCTTCAGGAGAACGTTAAGGACTGAAGTGGTGTGAGGAGTAAATCAGGGTTATTCTCGACCTGTTCCACGCCCTCTTCTGCTCCTGTGTTTTTTTTAGCAAAAATTCAAGTTTTAATTCAAGTTTTGGTTTGAATAACGAGAAAATCTTGACTGGTTCTGGGTTGAGATGGTTTTTTCGGTTGCTTACTCGTCTTTAGTTGGAAAACAGCAAATAGTTCCTACAAAATCATTCAAAAACAGCTTTAAATATGGACGCTTTCTTTTTTGTGCCGTTTTTTGTTGTAATGTGGATCATGACGTCCACTTTAAGGGAGATCTACAGCTGTACTATTAAACAAACACGACCAAGAGCCACGGCATTCCTTCCACTCAGCACCTTGTCACTGCACCGGCACACTGGCAACATCTGCTGATAACCATCTGCACTGCCATGAAACGCTTCTAAACATGCACCACATGATCAAAAGTATCAGGACGCCGCTTCTAATGACTCTATAAAGTAAAGGTTGGTTTAAAAAACAAGAAACACAGTGTCCTGCACAGAACCCTGAGCTCAGCCCCACTCAACAGCTCTGGGATGAATCGGAACACCAACTGATCAATCAGCGTCATCTTTTGACTGAATGGGCACAAATTCCCACACACAGACACACTCCAAAGACTTGTGAGAAGCTTTTCAGAGGAGCGGCTGTTGTTCTAGCTGTAAAGATCACACAGAGGGTCAGTCTGTTTTAATAGTGTCCAACAAGCTATGATCGGGCGTCCAAATACTTTTGACCATGTAGTGTATCACACGAGAAAGTCTTGCAGCAGATATTGTTAAAGGAAATACTGTGTAGCTCCATGATTCTTTTTTTTTTTAATTTTTTTTTTTTTTTATAATTTTTTTTTTTTTGAAGACATTACAAGCAAGTCACATCAAAGATTTTCTTAACATTTTCTAACAATGCCTTTAGCTTTTTCATTTTATTTTTTAAAATAAACATATAACTATGTACATTCAGGGAATATCTTGCATTCTCAACAATACAAAAAAAAATAAAAAATAGATAAATAAATACAGTCTAAAATAAATAAGTAGAGTCTAAAATAAACTGTTATGCCTTTAAGGTCCATTGTGAGCCACAAACTATAATCCATTCAACTGTCATTGTCTAAACACATTGTTTCCATCACATCTGGCCTCATCTCTGCTAAGTACTGCATCCACCTATTCCAATGATTTTTAAATACATCCATTTTAATATTTATTGAAAAAGTGATCCTCTCCATTGCATATATTTCTTTAGTTAATTCAATCCAGTCATCTATAGTTGGTCCCTCTAATTGTAACCATTTCCTGGTCAATGCCTTTTTACTGGCTGCTAAAAGCACTGCCATTAAATATTCATCTATTTGTCCCATATCAGGGTGAATATATCCCAAATATAATACCTTACTACACATGGGCACAACTTTTCTAAATATATGCTGCAGCGCTTCCCTTATGTCTTCCCAAAACTTTCTAATATTTGGACATTCCCAAAAAATGTGATAATGATTTGCCTCTTGGCATCCACATTTCCTCCAACACACTGGGGCAGTAGCATTCATGTGAGCTGTCTGCTGTGGTGTAATAAAGTACCTAATAATATTTTTCCAGCAAAATTCCTTCCATTTCAAAGATCTGGTACTTTTCCATTGAAATCTCCATATACTTGTCCATTCCTCTTCTGTAATTATCATTACTCCTTCCTTTTCCCATTTTTGTTTGACATAATCCGTTGAATGTATATTCATGCTTAAAAGGGCTTTATAAATCTTAGAGATTGTTCTATAACAAGTTTCATCTTTGGATGCATATGCTTTAATTAGTAGTTCTACTATACCATTATGTTTAACCCTACATCCCTTCTTCACTTTCTGATCAAAGTAATTTCTTATTTGAAGATACCTGTAAAAATCCTGGTTCTCTAATTGGAAATGTTCTTTTAGTTTTTGGAAGCTCATGATTTCTCCCCCCTCAACTATAGTACACATGGCTGTTATTCCTTTCGTCACCCAAGTTCTAAATCTATTATCCAATCTATTTGGTGGGAATTCCGAATCATATGCTCCCCATGTGAGGATTTTAACACAATCTTCCAAACCATATTCTCTAATAACGTTTTTCCACACTTTCAGTGTGGATTTTACCCACGGGTTATTGATTTCATCTATATATTTTTGTATCTCTTTATCTGTCATTATTGCTTGTAGAGGAGTATCATGTACAGTAAAGTTCTCTATTGATTTCCACTGTGCCTGATAATTTGGATTACACCAGCACACTATTGCTCGAATTTGTGCTGCTTGATAATAATTTCTCAGTGATGGTAGAGCCCAACCCCCCTCCTCCTTTAATAGCTGTAATGTTTTAAAACGTACTCTAGGTTTTTTCCCCTGCCAAATAAATCGTGAAAGCATTCTATCCCATTCCGTGAAAAATTTCTTGTCAATTTCAATCGGAAGTGTTTGAAACAAGTACAGAAATCTTGGTAATACATTCATTTTGATTGAGTTCATTCTTGAGCTGAGCCCAAGAAAAGGGATGAGACTCCACCTTTTTAAATCCTCCCGAATCTTTGTCTGAAATGGTCCATAATTCTTTTCCCATAGTTTGGAAATGTTCTTTGTCAAATTAACCCCCAAATATTTAATTGATTTTGTGTTCCATTTTAAGGGATATTTATCAGTAATACATGTGGTTGGTTTATAATTATACGCAAGGATTTCTGTTTTACTTATATTTATCTTATACCCAGATAAGGGCCCAAACTCCTGAAACCGATTCATAAGTTCAGGTAAACAGTTAGTGGGGTTAGTCAAATAAACCAAAACATCATCTGCATAACAAGCAATCTTGTGTTCCACTTGGTTTATAGTAATACCTTGTATATTTTTATTCTGTCTAACACTTTGGACTAGAGGCTCCAAATACAGTGCAAAAAGTGAAGGAGACCAGGCACAACCTTGTCTAGTACCCCTCCCCAAAGTAAAAGATTCTGTTAAATGTCCATTAATTTTAATTCTTGCTGTTGGATTATAATAAAGTGCCTGTATACTTTTAATTATCGTTTCATGAAAATTAAATTTTTCCAAAACCTTATATAAATAGGCCCATCTCACACAATCAAATGCCTTTTCAGCATCCAAACTTAAAATAATTGCCTCTACTTTGTTCTGCTGAATATTATGCATGACATGTAATGTACGCCGGATATTGTCCTGTGTTTGTCGTTGAGGTATAAATCCTGTTTGATCATTATGAATTAGATTCGGTAGGAATTTGTCCAATCTTCTAGCTATTATTGATGTATAAAGGCGGTAATCCACATTCAATACTGATATAGGTCTATACGATCCACATTCTAATCTATCCTTACCCTCCTTCGGTATGACTGATATTATAGCTTCTCTCCAGGAGGGGGGGGTCTCAGCCTTGTTTAGTGTCCAATTAAAAGTGGATAGCAAAATAGGGATTAATTCCTTTTGAAAAACTTTATAAAACTCTGTTGTGAATCCATCAGTGCCTGGAGACTTATTTCCCTTCAACCTACCAATAGCAATCCTAATCTCTTCCATAGCTATTTCCGAAATCAGTGCATTGTTTTGGCCTTCAGTCAAGGCAGGTAGGTCCACTGTGTCCAAAAATGTATCAATGTCTGATTCCCTCCCCCCACACTGCTTGGAGTATAATTTATAGTAAAATTTTTCGAATGCTTTTTGAATATTTTCTTGTTTATTTTGTGTAACATTATTTTCAGGATCCTTAATTTTATGAATTGAACTATTGGTCTGTTGCTTTCTTAATTGTCTAGATAATAACTTCATTGATTTGGGGCCACTTTCATAATATCTCTGTTTAGTAAACATCATCTTCTTCTGAATTTCCTGGGCATATATCCTATTAATTTCATTTCGTATTTTTCTACTTTGTTCTAAAATAACCTGGCTTTGGTTGTTTTTATGCTTTTTCTCTAGTTGTTTTAACTCATTTTGTAGTTCATTTAATTTTTGTGTTCTCATTTTCTTCTTAAATGAGGCCAAAGAAATTATTTTGCCTCTTAAAACTGCTTTAGCGGCATCCCAGACCACATGAGGAGGCACCTCCCCATTGTCATTGTCTTTCAAATACTGTTGAATTTCCTCCTTAATTTGTGTTACAAAAGATGGATCATTAAGTAAGCTTGAATTAAATGTCCATGTTGTGTTTTTAGGTTTACACCCCAAATCCACTGTTAAATATATTGGAGAGTGGTCACTAAGATCAGTTACGCCTATATCACAGGCATTCACCCTTGTTCTGTCTCTGCTAAACATTATAAAATAATCTATCCTACTATATACTGAATGTCGCGCTGAAAAATATGTATAGTCCTTTGTGTTGGGGAAAAGATCTCTCCATACATCAATGAGCCCAATGTCCTTCATAAGTAGATTAATTTTCTGAACAAGAGATTTTGGGTAGGGTGTTTTCTTATTTGATAAGTCGAGTTTAGGTTGCAGATGTACATTAAGATCCCCCCCACATATCAGTACCCCCTGTGTTTCTGACAAAATAATATCAAATATAATCTGGAAAAAACTAATCTCACTCCCCGGAGGGGCATATACAGTGTATCACAAAAGTGAGTACACCTCTCACATTTCTGCAGATATTTAAGTATATCTTTTCATGGGACAACACTGACAAAATGACACTTTGACACAATGAAAAGTAGTCTGTGTGCAGCTTATATAACAGTGTAAATTTATTCTTCCCTCAAAATAACTCAATATACAGCCATTAATGTCTAAACCACCGGCAACAAAAGTGAGTACACCCCTTAGTGAAAGTTCCTGAAGTGTCAATATTTTGTGTGGCCACCATTATTTCCCAGAACTGCCTTAACTCTCCTGGGCATGGAGTTTACCAGAGCTTCACAGGTTGCCACTGGAATGCTTTTCCACTCCTCCATGACGACATCACGGAGCTGGCGGATATTCGAGACTTTGCGCTCCTCCACCTTCCGCTTGAGGATGCCCCAAAGATGTTCTATTGGGTTTAGGTCTGGAGACATGCTTGGCCAGTCCATCACCTTTACCCTCAGCCTCTTCAATAAAGCAGTGGTCGTCTTAGAGGTGTGTTTGGGGTCATTATCATGCTGGAACACTGCCCTGCGACCCAGTTTCCGGAGGGAGGGGATCATGCTCTGCTCAGTATTTCACAGTACATATTGGAGTTCATGTGTCCCTCAATGAAATGTAACTCCCCAACACCTGCTGCACTCATGCAGCCCCAGACCATGGCATTCCCACCACCATGCTTGACTGTAGGCATGACACACTTATCTTTGTACTCCTCACCTGATTGCCGCCACACATGCTTGAGACCATCTGAACCAAACAAATTAATCTTGGTCTCATCAGACCATAGGACATGGTTCCAGTTATCCATGTCCTTTGTTGACATGTCTTCAGCAAACTGTTTGCGGGCTTTCTTGTGTAGAGACTTCAGAAGAGGCTTCCTTCTGGGGTGACAGCCATGCAGACCAATTTGATGTAGTGTGCGGCGTATGGTCTGAGCACTGACAGGCTGACCCACCACCTTTTCAATCTCTGCAGCAATGCTGACAGCACTCCTGCGCCTATCTTTCAAAAACAGCAGTTGGATGTGACGCTGAGCACGTGCACTCAGCTTCTTTGGATGACCAACGCAAGGTCTGTTCTGAGTGGACCCTGCTCTTTTAAAATGCTGGATGATCTTGGCCACTGTGCTGCAGCTCAGTTTCAGGGTGTTGGCAATCTTCTTGTAGCCTTGGCCATCTTCATGTAGCGCAACAATTCGTCTTTTAAGATCCTCAGAGAGTTCTTTGCCATGAGGTGCCATGTTGGAACTTTCAGTGACCAGTATGAGAGAGTGTGAGAGCTGTACTACTAAATTGAACACACCTGCTCCCTATGCACACCTGAGACCTAGTAACACTAACAAATCACATGACACTTTGGAGGGAAAATGACAAGCAGTGCTCAATTTGGACATTTAGGGGTGTAGTCTCTTAGGGGTGTACTCACTTTTGTTGCCGGTGGTTTAGACATTAATGGCTGTATATTGAGTTATTTTGAGGGAAGAATAAATTTACACTGTTATATAAGCTGCACACAGACTACTTTTCATTGTGTCAAAGTGTCATTTTGTCAGTGTTGTCCCATGAAAAGATATACTTAAATATCTGCAGAAATGTGAGGGGTGTACTCACTTTTGTGATACACTGTATATTAAGCAGAGTAACCAAAGTATCATTTATCTTTCCCCTTATTAGAACAAACCTTCCTTCTTTGTCTTCGCATGTGTGTATTTTTTCAAAAACAATCTTATGAGAAATCAGGATTGCTACTCCTCGTCTATGTCCCGAATGGTATGAAGAGAAATAAACCTGATTAAATCCCATTCTACTTAACTTTTTATGCTCACTATCAGATAGATGTGTTTCTTGTAAGTATACAATTTGGGCATTTTCTTTTTTCATCTTAGATAATATTTTAGCTCGTTTGACTGGATTTACTACACCATTGACATTAAAGGAGACAAATTTTATATCTCCACGACCCATTATAATTGTTTAATTTTGTCATCATGGCTTAAAAAATAAATCAATTTTATGCAAGTATATTCCCTGTGAAAAAAGTAACTGACCTTGTGGTAACTATAAACAGTAACAAAATCTCTTACATAACTTTCTTCCAATGAAGGGGTCTTTGCAAAATGACCCTTAGGCGAACTACTGATGGTCCATAGTTGTGGAGGGGAAACCCTTTCCAAAGGGCTCTCCATCACAGCATAGCATTTATAACGTTACCCTCCGACATCCCCTAACTCTTATTGTTGTATAAGGAAAAAAATAATAATAATAAATAAACACACACCCAGAGAGAGAAAATCAGTCAGTATAATCACCACTGTCCTGAGAAAAGAAATAGGTCAAACCCGAGTTTAGAAACCACAGCATATATATTAACCTGCACTTCCATGCAGAGCAGAAAATATCCATGTCTTTATTAATCCTCAATTTGACTTATGAATTATTAATCATTCGGAGTTGCCTGTCTCCTGTAATTACGTAGCTTCTCTTTAAAGCCCACAGTTTTCGTTGGTCGTTTTTCTCCTTGCTTTTCCGTTTGTCCAATCATCTCCCAGGCATATCGCTGTAATTGCTCCGCCGGGCTTTCTACAGCGGTACTCTTTTTGACATGAAAACCTTTCGCCTCCATACCCCTCTCGGCTTCTTCAATTGTGTTGTATAACTGTGTCCCATCTTCATAGAACACCCGTAGCCGTGCGGGATAGGGGGACTGAAACTTTATTTTTCTGTCCTTTAAGACCCGCTTCACCTCTGCGTACTCCTGTCTTTTTTTCACCACCTCCGAGGGGTAATCATGATCAAAGTAAATTCTCTGTCCATTTACATGAATTTCTTTTTTCAACCACGCTTTTCGAATGACCTCTTCCTTCATTCTAAACGTAGCGAATCTCACTATGATAGATCTCGGCTTGTCGTGCCTCACCGGCTGTGACACAAGCGCTCTGTGTGCACGTTCAATCTTCAATTCAGTGATGGAAATGCCGAGTCTATCGTGTAGAAGTTGTTCCACAAAAGTACACACATTACCTGCCTCGGCGTTCTCAGGAATGTTATAGATTCTTATATTCTCCCTTCTTGATCGTCCTTCCTGATCCATCAGCTTTCTTTCCTGTTGAGACTGTATTTTTATCATTCGGCGCAACACATCCTCCATGTTTTGTACTCGTGTTTCTAAAGTTTCGATACGTTCCTCCACTTTACCAATTCGCTGATTTGTTTTGTTTAACTCCGCTTTAATGTCACTCAGTTGGTGGTTGTTTTCCTTCCTAAAGCTTTGAATCTCTTCCAGGACCGTTTTTAAATTTACTTCACTGTTTTCTGGCTCATCTAGTTGTTGTTGGCCACCATGCTGTTCCTCTGCTGCCATGTCAGCCGCATCTTTCGGCTCGCTTTCAAACATCTCCGTGGCACCTTTATTCCTGGTTCTCTCTCTGGTCATTGTCGCCCCACTGTTTACCGCTATTTTAAACTTCAAAATCTACTTTAATAATCAACTTTAAGTGGGGCAAAATGAAAAGAAATCAAAAAATGTCGGAGGAGTAACTGAACTACGCCGCCACTCTCGCCATCTTCCGGAAGCCTCTCAGCTCCATGATTCTTGATGATATATATTTTGTGTAAGACTGTAGGAAGTTCTCCAGCTTGTAAAGAGAAGCGCTCTATTCTCAATTCACAAAAAACATGCTAACTCGACCTTCATCATCTGTAGGGGTGAACGCTATGCTGAGGAAGGTGGCGTGTGCCGCGGCCTCCAAACCCTCGGTGGAGATCCGTCAGAACGGAGAGCAGTTCTACATCAAGACCTCCACCACCGTCAGGACCACCGAGATCAACTTCCAGATCGGACAGGAGTTCCACGAGGAGACCGTGGATGGACGCAAATGCAAGGTGATCACACGCAAACATGACCAAAAGTATTCGGACACCTGAATGTATCGAACATTAGGGTTCGGGAAGGTTTTCCTGTTGAGCCAGTTGTTCGTTTCCGAAGGTTAGTCAGTTCCTTCATGTCAGAACTACAGGGTGGTCTCTGACTACAATTTTAGATGGTGGGCAGAGGGGCACTGGGTAACGTTCATACCAAACGATTTTATTGGCGGAACACTGACAAGCCGAAGACTCAAAAGGCAGGGGGGAGGAGATTCTTGAACTTTATAGACAAAGAAATATTGCAGTGACTCAAAACCTCTATAAAATTACACAGTGGGGTCAACGTGACGGTGCCCTCTACTCAAGGGACTTATAAACCACACGTCTACGTTCAATAGCCGTGAAGCCTTTGATGTGCTGATAAAACATCTGCAAAGTCTTTTTTTTTTTTTTTTACAGATGTCGTGACTGCACAGGCAAAACATTCCATCATGAAGGAACTGCAGTTTATGAGTAAAGGTCTTGATTTCCCTCATATGTTCTTGGTAGAGTCTGGCAACCTGGGAGACGGAGAATAAGCTCGCCTGCAGGCAGACCCTGCTGAACGGAAATGGACCGAAGACGTACTGGACACGGGAGCTGAGGGGTGACGAGCTGATCCTGGTAAAGAAAGACTATCTGAAATCTTCATTTCTGAAGTAGTGTTCCATACATCCCAAGATGCTCTGTAGGACTGTAGGTCATCTAGAGAGACTTGATGAATTACTGACGTAGGATATGTGATCAAACCCCGTCGTGTAAAACTCTCCAGGCGTTCCTGCGCCGTGGTGCTTGGCTGTGTGTGGTTTTTAAGGTGGACCAATCTGTGCACCTCCGGTTATCATGTAACTCACACATGAGGTATTGGTTAGGGTGCATACCGTGAAGGTCCTTCAACAGGTCCATCAGGAACACCTCCGTTTGCTGGATTAGATGCACGAATGTGTCAGGAGGAACGTCCGGCCGGTTTGGGTTTATAGACCAGATGAAAAGCAGTAAATGGGACTAATAACTGATGAGAAAGCTTTACTGGTGAGGCGCTTTTCCTTTCAACTGACTTTGAGGCCTCTCGTGAATGTCGTGCACGTTCTTCTCTTGATGAAGTGTCTGGAATTGGAATGGAATTTCTGAGATAAAGCCGAAATGAAGGAGCTCCACAGACGTAGTACCAACATCTGCCCATAAATTTCGGAGCAAGTGCTGGTGAGGGGTGTCGCTGATGTTTGAGAAGAAACTTGACCAAGCGTTTCTTTTCCATCCAGCCAAGTTTGTAGGGTTTTATTAAAGGCTGAAGGATCAAGGTTCATGGTGCAGCTCAAACCATGTATTCACCAAGCCCAGATTCCCAAGCATGATCATTCACTCCAGAGTCCAACAATGGTGTGCTTTACAGCTCTGCGTTCAGGTCTCTGTGTAGTGCTGTCGATTAGCCAGCAGAGGGCATAACTGCGGCAGTTATGAGGAATCCCCTCTCAGTGCGCTATACGGATCAGGTGAAAAGCTTGTGGGCCAGTAGAGAAGCTGCAGAGATCACTGCTACTGTTCCTCGCTGTTGAGGAAGTGAGTCTTCAGAAACATGAAGACATAAATAAGAACCAGACTAGCTTGGCCTGTTCCTTCACCGTCAGATCACATTATCTGGAGAACATTGGTGTAGTTTTTCATAACGTTTGGGGAAATGTGTTAGGAAATTATCCAAATTTAAATTAACCCCCCCCACACACACACCCCCCGACCCATTTTGTTTTTCCGCACAATCACCCAAAAGACTCATCCAGGTCGAGAACGAGGCCGTTCCCATAACGAGCTCATCGGTGGTGCGCCGGCAGCTGAACTCGAGCGCCGCTAATGAGCCTCATTGATCACGTTTCATCTGGGAGCGCTAACGGCACACGGGGTTCCGACGCTCCTCCGGCTAATGTGTCCCGGGGCAGCGGTGCGCCGGGCGGGCGGCCCCTCCTAACCTCCATTCTTAAAAGGGTTCAGCCCTCCTGTCCTGCTCCGGGATGCAGATGGTGCTCGGTGCTGACGTTTACATTTACAGCATTTAGCAGACGTCTTTATTTAAAATGACTTACAGTACTGAGACAGTATACAGTCTAAGCAATCGAGGGTTAAGGGCCTTGCTCAAGGGCCCAACAGTGGCAGCCTGGTACTGGTGGGGCTAGAACCAGCAACCTTCTGATTGTTAGTTGAGAAGCCGCCGAGCCGTCCCAGTTTTTACTCCCTCCAGCGCTTCCTTTTATAGGTTTCAAAGAATTCCATCATAGCTCAGGATGCAGCGCTGCTTTCACATCATCACATGAAAATCTTCTTCCCCTTAAAGCTTCTTTCTTTCTCCCAGACACAACCAGTTACTACTACTCCCACCCTTACCATGCAATATACAGCATGAGCATGACGTTTAGCATGTTCTTCATTCAGAACTACAACAGAACTCTGAGAAATGTCCATCAGAATTGTGATATTAAACCTCTTCTCTTCTCTGTCTGGATTTCTCAGACGTTTGGAGCCGATGACGTGGTGTGCACCAGGGTTTACGTCCGGGACTGAAGCTCCACGAGAAACAGATGGAAGAACCCGCCAACACGTCCACGCCCAACACGTCCACGACTGACAGTTCATGACCATTTGTCATTCCCACTTTTTATTTTTGTTTGAAATCAGCAGTTGATGAGATGTCTTTGCTCCTGAGAGGAGGCGCCGCTGGAACCTTCCTGGTTCTCTGAAGTGCTTTTACTTTAAATTTAATAAAAATTTGCACAGAATAAAACTAAATCGGGACGTAAATATGAGATTTTAATTTGTGTGTGGGTGTAACCTGTCCTGTCATCCTCACATTCCTCTCCTCGTATTTAACTGATCCAGAAACGTTTCTATTAATAATAAACGTCTTCAGAAATACTTTATTTATTTGAGTTTTATTCTAGTTTACAGCAGTTTATATCATGTAGCATAATGTGATGTTTTATATCCTACACATGTGGTTCAGAAAGTATTCACACCCGTCCACTGTTTTCTGACATGATTGTGATGTGGGTTTGCACTGTACTGTCAGGACCAAAACCAAACCATGATCTGTGGATCTGGCAAATTATGGCAAAGCACCGATCAGGTCATGAATATTAATGTAGATTAAAATACAGAAACGTCCTTAAAAATTAACTGTATACCTATTAACTGTAAAACAGTAACTGTATACCTACACCATGCAAGAATGCACTCACATATTTACGTTATTATATGCAAGTGCACCTAGTCTAATGTACATCAACGTCCACCTTTTAGAAAGGAGGTTTTTGGAAGGTTGGAGGAGGACCAGTGTACCCACCAGACCCAGTTTGTACCTAATCACTGTATCTCACTATCATCCAAACCACCCTTGCTCTCTCATAAAACTGCACAGAAAGACAATAATGGCTCAGTAATGGCTGCTGTTCCACATGATGAGATCTGTACGAGCTCTGGAGACTCTGTGTTGACGTTATTGTTTACCCGACCCCACGATTCCTCCCCGCGGTGGCTCATGAGCTAATGAATTGTGAATTATTCAAATAAACAGATTTGCAACCCAGACTGAAGAGCTCCAGGATCAGCGACCGGAGCAGGAACACAGCAGAAAAGCTCTCAAACAGGCGCTCCCGCTGGCGGTCTGGGTTACGATGGTGCGGGTGGTCCCGGTTTGGATTCCATAAGTCGAGGTGTGGGTGTTTGGTGGCGTCTGAAGCCGGGTTAGATTACCGAGTACTTTATTCTGAACGCAGATGTGTCGACACATTCTGAAACGTCTCTGTCTGGAGGTCAGCATCAGTTCCCCTCCCAACTTCTGGGAATGAATCCAGCTATCATAACAATTAAAGGAGGGGTGAGGAACGAGTCTGGACTCCTGGATCCTGGATCTCAGGAGTGTGAACTTACACCAGCAGTCTGACATTTAGTGCAGGTTTTTACCCAAAGTGACTTACAATGCAAGCAGCTGAGGATGAAAGGCCCTACACCAAGGTTTATCTACCAGAACAAAAAGCTGGTGACGTTTCCTTTTCCTACCTGCCTCTCTACACTTTCTATCTCAGGAGGTCCAACTGTCTGCTGATCCTGTCTGTCTTCCTGACTGATTCTCAAACACCTAAATCCAAAAGACATACAGTCTAAATTACCGGCTATAAAAACTAGTGACTATTTTTAGACATTTAGATTTATTCCGGCACTTAATTTTCTTTATTTCTGAATAATATAGAATATCACAGGGTAAACTGTTCCACTGCTTTTCAGTCAGATAACACCAGACAGTAAGGGTTGGTCACTTCTGCTGCTTTGGTGACCTCTGCTGGTAAAGCCGTGTAACTGCATGTCTGTCATTATTACATTATTACATCATTATTAATTCATCTTACACTAAAATAACGATCATTTTGGCTACTTTATTTTATTAATGACTGTAAAACAAAATAAACCACAATATGCTGTTTTGGATGAGAAAATAAACGTAAGATATTGAGAATAAAGATAATAAGGCATTCGCAATAACAATCGTTTTAGTAGTTACAAGCAAACTATAATCGATTTTGTATTTCTATTAAGTCGGTTTAGTAATTACAAGCAAACTATCGTCGATTTTTAAAATTCTATTATGCAAAACTGTCCTACAGCAAATGTATTTAGTAAAAAATAAAGTGCCAATTCCTAATTATGAAACAAATGAAATATTGTCTATTATGAATTGGTCGTGTTGGATAACTGGAACGGTATTAAGGTTTATCATCACTGTTGCAGGGTTTTAAAAGCATTTTTAATATTATACCCACCCCACCTTAGTACAGAAAGATGTTCATTTATAAAATTACAGAAAACGTTTTAATTAAACTTAAATATTAATAACAAACTGAAGCATTTGCTTAGTTTAGTGTATTTGCTAAGTAACAGTAAACACGATGCTAAACCTGTTATCTGACTCTTCGCTGTCGACTTTACGTCTATTTTAACATGCTTTAACAATAAAAACATTGGTTTATTAAACTTTTTGTGTTTAAAAAGTTTGTATTTTTACACTGTTTTCTTGCTGTGAGGAGAAAGTCGGGAATTCGTGAAGGAAACGTTCCTCACAACCAGCCAAAACGAATCCTGCAGAATCGGCTCCCAAACTACTGAGTCGACTCAGCTCTGAACGCCTGAAATAGAAGAATCGAGTCCTGAATCGAAGCACGACGAATCAAATCCGTGCCTAAATGACACGCCTTGATAGACAAACATCACAATTCATTCATTCATCTGTAACTAATGCTTTTATAATCAGGGTCGCGGCGGGTCTGACTCCTTCTCAGAAACACTGGGTGTAATGCAGGAACACATCCTGCACACATTTACTTACTCACACCAAAGTACATTTTAGAGTAGAGGATTCACAATCAATAGACTCACAATAGGGAATTGGATATGACTAAATTAAGAGATAAAATGAAAAATCCACAAAAATAAAAACAGAAAACCAGTTGCTGAGTTTACTACAATTTATTTTTTATTTCAATATCTAAAACAATGAATAATACAAAAGGCTGTACACAGGAAGATAGAAACATGCCATCATGGTGTTGAATACGCCTTCACTTACTGGACGTTCCAGCACTTATTAACGTCCAGCACACAAATTAAAATCACTTTTTTTTCTGTATTTGGACGAGTGGAGACGTAAAACAGGACAGGAAGAGTAAATTCTCTCTAATCTATTGATAATATAGTAGCATGGGCAGCGTCACAAACGTCCATAATAAGGTCGAGTAAAAATCCTTCAAACATGACATGAAAAAGCATCGGGACATACAGAACGATCTGGAATCTCAGACGAGTTACGACCACGCAGTGATAACGAGACTGAGAAGGAAAAGAAACAGATAGAATTATAGCAACTTTGGTAAAAAGTAGATAAGTTGTAATATACAGACCAGCATTATTCCTCTCCACTAACATTACAAAGTCTAAAATGTGAAGCAGGTTCTAATATTTTCAGTTATAAACAGTCATGAATGTACAATATTTACAATCCTGCGGCTTCTCTTGTCCTGCTGTTTGCACCGGAGCTCCGTTACTGCACAATAGTTTATTAGGGCTTTTATTCACTCAGGTGAACCCACACGACTTCTTCAGACTCGCCGAGCCAGGAATGGCTTACGATGACCGGCCTGTTAGGGTCACCTTAAGTGGTGTAAGGAACACCACCAGTGGACTCTACCTTTAACGTTCATAACATAGTACTGAACTGCTCTTCACCTTCTCACAGGCTGATGAATTTGGTTTTGCCCAAAAATGGTTTGAGGAACGGGCTTTTTAGGTTCACTGAGATTTGTGTGGCCTGCATCAGTCTTTAGGTTTCTGTTTATTTTTGGACTGGAGTGGACCATGCCGGACCCTGTGTATCCTCCTCAGTGTCTTGCAGACCAAAAATCAAGCCTCCTCATTCAGCATCAGTGCTGTTACTGCTGCGATGCCTGTTGTTTTGGGATGTGATGTTGAATAAACACACATTTAGGTGTCCGTACAGTGGATATACACCTTGTGAGGGCGTGTGGGTGTGAGCACAGAGAACATATATCACCTTATAAGATCACGTCAGGCTCCGTGATCGTAACTACATGATCAATAAACCATGGTGTTAAGTGTGAAGACATGATTAACACTGAACTCATAATTCACAATTTAAAAGAAAAAAGAAAGAAAAGGAAACTCTACACGTTGACCTGAAACGTTCGTCGTACGTCTACACACGCGGCCCGGGCGTCGCCGCCCGATTAATTACACAAAAATATCCGTTATTAGCAAAAGAATTCTCCACGTTGATAGAAAAGAACACGGCTCCTGTTTAAAAGGATTAAAAAAAAGGATAAAAGTGAGTCTGAGGGTCTCTGTGCAGCGCCGTCGATCAGCCAGCAGAGGGCGTAATTACAGCCGTTATGAGGAATCCCCTCCGGCGGAGTTATACCCTCCTCATTCCTGCTGAATTACGCCCTCTGCTGGCTGATCCAGATAAAAAGTGTAACATCTCCATGGCAACCAGCAGGTACACGTCAGCACTGCGCCTCATTAAATATCGGGTCGGTTAGGGGGCGCTGGTGTAGGTGACCCTGTATCTGTTGACGGGCTGGAAGTGCAGGATGTGAGGCTCACGGCTGGTCTTACAGGGCCACAGATCCTCCAGACGGTCACCCATCAGCCACCTCCCGTTCTGGGCGGCCTGCTCCTCGCTCACGTGGTCCTTCCTCCACACGTCCAGCCAGCTCTGGAAACGCTGGTGCAGCCGTGTGCTGACCTGCTGATGGGACTGCACACAGGAAGAGCGGTGGTTAATAAAACGTACTGGGGACCAGTCTACAGACCAGTACTGGTCATATCCAAATCCCCAGATATATCTCCTCAGTATCATGTACGGAGAGTCACACACTGCTCTCCATCATTCACCATCTCTGTGCAGTACCTCGTATCTACAGCAGAAATGGCGAATTCCACCCTCCAATCACGTCTCGTGTAGGCGTGGCTTTAGAAATCGCATTAATGCAGCACAGTGGAGCTATTTTTCATGTCTACAGAAAAGGGCCTTCCCTAAACTGTTGCTGCAAAGTTGGATGCATGTGATTTCCTTTATATCACTGATTTATTACACCTGTTGTGGCTAAAACACGTGAATTCAGTCATTAGAAGGGGCGTCCCAATACTTTTGACCATATATAGTGTATACCTGATGTGCTCTGGACAGAGCCGTGCGTCTGTACAAGTAATCCTCGGACTTGATGACGTACACCATCTTGTAGGAGTTGAGCTTGAACAAGCATTCCTTCTTAGGGTCCTCGGCGCCATCCGGGGATTTCTTAGACGCCTGACTGGCTTCCCTCATCTGTACGTGCTGCCCACGCTGGCACTTCCTGACCCGCCGGAGATTCCTGCCCAACAAAAAAAAAGGAAAGAAAAACGTCACAGTGATGCGCACAAGACGCATGCATGTGACCAGTAAGAATCAGCCAATCAGAAACGATAGATTATAGATTAGATAGAAGATTCAGGGTGTGTTCGAAAACCTACCTAGTGAGCTGCCTTGCTGTCTTACTGTCTACACAAGCAGCTGCCTCAGTAGAGAGGATTCTAATAAGTCAGTGACTTATAAGTCAGGTTATTCGAACGTGCTACTTAGACAGCGATTCCATCGGGTTTAGCATTTCGCATCTTGCCATTAAAACCAATGGATGAGGTAGCACAGCACGCTAACGTCAATATAACATCTCCCTTCATGTACCGATAACGGTTACATTTCCTGACGAGCCCGAACTTGCAAATAAAAACACTCGGTACAAGTTTATACAAGTTAAAAATCTGTGATATTTTATTTACGTTTGAAAATAACTCCATTCGTTTCTCCACCCAGTCAGCCATGTTTATTTTTCTGTGAGAGAAGAGCACCCGACCCGCAATGAATGCTGGGATTGCCTCGATCACTAAGGCAGCGTCGGATGCTCCCTCGTTCTTGAGCCAAAATAACATTGAAATATGAAGATACCTCAGTAGTGAGGATTTTAAGGCATCTAGGATTTCGAACAGCCTCAAATGCGTCTATGTAGAGAGAGCGCTAGCTTCTCCAACACACCCATAGTGTGCGGTGCACCCTCCGCTTCATTCACAGAGTCACTAAACTAGGTCACATTCACGGCAAGCTAACGTTTCATTTCCCCACTTCTATAATTTATTTATTTATTTATTAGGATTATTACGTCATGTTTCACACACTTTCATTCTAGCCATTTCTCAATAATAATAATAATAATAATAATAATAAAGCAAAAACAAAGAAATGGGAGTTAAACAGGCAGCATTATGGAAGTGGGCGTGGGCACTGGCCTGTTGGGGAGAGGCAGGGTCGGAAGGATTCCTCATAACTGCTGCAAATACTCCCTCTGCTGGCTGATCGATGGTACTGCACATAGACAGTTGATGATGTATATTGGTGTGAACCGTCGTGGCAATCAGACTAGGTTCAGCACTAAGAGTCCAAAGTACTGAGTTAAAATACCTCTATAATATACCTGGCACAAGGCGGGGCACACCCCAGCCTGGCACCAGTGTTTTATAGGCTATTTACTCTCATCCACACCAAGGGACACTTGAAAGTGTAAGAATGACCAGGGTAGCTGAAAACCTGGATTATTAGCCATCAAACAACCCCCAATGTTCCAGACTGTTCCAGACACAGGGTAGCAATGCTGTTCATTTCAGAATCAGTGCTACAAAACCGGTTCTTTTGGAAATCACCAAACTGTGCCAGACTCCGGGACCGGAAAATCCCCCGAGCAGATACAAACAACCTAACAGCTCCAACGATCATAACACAAAAAGAAACAGAAAGAGCTCGTCCCTCGTTGTTCATTTAGGAGGAGAAAAAAATCACACACACACACACACACACACACACCCTGAAACACACCTAACATTTAAACATCGCCCCACCCGCTTCTCTTCACCAACAAAACTAACGGTCAGAGCTAGCCAGGCTGGCATCTAGTCCCTAATCGAGTGAATCTACGAGGCTGGGGGTGTTTATTGATTTATTTTTTGTTTTAGGAAGTGAGGGTTAAGAACTACCTGGGCAGAAACACGGGTTTCTGAGAGAGCTGCTCCCTCAGCTCCAGAGACGCAGAGTCTGAGCTCAGGTAACGATCCACGTAATCCGACCAACGCTGCAGGAGAAAACACAAAAATAAAACATTCGATTTTTTTATTTTCTTACTTTTCAGCTGCTATATTACAATCAAAAAGACACGGTTTAATATTTAGGTGGAAGACAGGAATTGATTAGGAGCTTGAACTAGCGACCTCCTGATTAACTGCCCTCTGGTTGTAACACCTGCTGCCCCAGGAACATCAAACATGCTGTCAAAGCTCTTAATAGAACCAGATTGGGTGAACACTTCGGAACTGAGTTTGAATTTCAATCCAGCCGGGCGCTCACACAGGCACAATCGGGCGTGTTTCATGCAAGGAAGGTGGGACGGTGTGTATTTGATCAGATTGAGAAGTGGATATGACTAAATTTGGGGGACACAGTGTTGAAGTTCAGTACCTCCAGCTCCATGGGTTCATCAGAGTTGTCTTCCTCCGAGTCCAGTAACTCCACCGCCAACTGTACGCCAGCCTTACTCTTCTGGAACAGTAACTGCACGCGCACACACACACACACACACACACACACACACACACACACACACACACACACACACACACACACACACAGTTTAGTCTGTTACCCCCTGTCTCTGTGCAGCGCCGTCGATCAGCCAGCAGAGGGCGTAATCCGCCAGAGGGGATTCCTTATAACTGCAGCAATTACGCCCTCTGCTGGCTGATCGACGGCGCTGCGCAGAGATACATACACGTGTGTGTGATCTGTATGACTCCATACCTTGAAGCAGTTCTCGTCAGCCATCAGCTGCTCGGCTCGGCGCTGGTATGCGGCCTCGGCGGCGGCCCTGGAGGACTGGGTGGGCGTGGTCCCGCCGGTGGCTTTATTAGAACATTCGCTCAGGTATAGGTCCGTCACCTGAACGCAGATCTCGTCGCTCACCATGTGCTGGAGCTGCAGGATCGAACCCAGACAGATGAATCAGTGGCTCAGAAAGTATTCACACCCCTCGACTTTGATGTCGAATGGATTTAATCATTATTTATAACATCAATCTGCTCTCAATCATCCAGAATGATGCTCCAGACCATGCTCAGGTTCATCCTGTTTGCTTTATTGATGCTTGACATATCTTGAACTCAACTCAATCCACCTGCTGCAGTCTGAACTGCACTGTACAACTAGATTTGATAAAGATAATCCCCAGTGTTCCTCACCTGTCTCACAATGCTCTGGATGAGCTTGTCCATGGTGAAGGCGATGTAGGCGTGGATGGTGAACATCTCCCTCAGCTGGTCCTCGTACTGAGACGTCTCCATGTTCATGTCCAGAAGGTTCCTCACCATCTCCAGAAAGGCAGAGTAGTAGTCCTCCACGTCCACGTCCACTGCAAAAGAGAGACAGGTGTACAGGACCAGCCACACACCTACCCTGACCACACCATGCTAGTCCCACCCGAGCTGGACTTACGTGGCTCTCTGAGGCGCAGCTGGAAGGCCGGACTGTCGTTCTTCTCCCGTTTGAACCCCAGCACGTCGCGCTCCCACTCGCGCTCCCTGGCATCGTCCTCGATCTGCTTCTCGGCCTGGTTGTAGACGCGCAGGAGACGCGAACACAGCATGTGGTGCAGGCGCAGGAAGACGTACCAGTTGTTGTTAACGCAGAAGAGGTTGTACGCCTCGTCGCAGGAACTCAGCTTCTGCGCCGCCGCCGCCGCCGCGTGGCCGAACAGCAGCCGGGACTTGGGAGCGGCCGTACCGTTGGGCTTCTTGGCGCCCTCGTCGTCCGGCTCGGCGTCGTCCTCCTCGTCTTCTTCCTCCTCCTCCTCCTCGGCGTCGGAGAGCTCGCCGCGCCGGGCGAACAGCATGTCGGGGATGAAGTGGTACACCAGCTGCTTGATCTTGTACTTGTCGTCCTTGTGGATGCTGGACTGCCTCTTGACGTGGTGGATGATGAGGGAGGCGGCGTCCTCCAGGATCTGGCCGTCTTCGTACGGCAGGGTCATGTGGGGGCCCAGCGTGGGGGGCCCGTTCTCTTCAGACGTCTGCTCCTGTCGCTACACAGAGATGACACGAGACGTTTAGGATCGGAACAGTGAGCACAGTATCGAAAACGGTCCGGACTGGATACCAGACCCTGTGGGGAGTCGACGTACCTCATCGTACTGGTTCTCGATCTCGTTGAGCAGAGTTTTGGAGCGGAGCACCTTGGTGTCGTTCTGTTTGAAGTTGATGCCCTGGTGATCTAACGACTTGAGGTAATACTTCTCGTTCTGCTCCCTCCAGATCTTGTTGAAGCCTCTCTGAGCGTCGCGCCACTCTTCTTCCTTCATCTTCAACCTGGGAATAAATAAGAGAGTCTCAGCACCAACGTGTCTGTACCGCTATTACACAGAATTAAAAACGTTCTAACCATCATTCAGCACGACACATTGACGTGTAGTAACTTCATTATTTATCTTTGTTCAACAGTTTATACACATAATATCCTGGGGACAGTAATGGCACCGATTCAGCTGAATGACCCAGAAGTTCCGTGCGCTCACCTTTTCAGGACGATGGGGACGGAGACGGCGGGGTTCCGCTTGAGGCCGTCCATGATGTCGGCGGCTTTGTCGCCGTATATCCTCTGGATGGCTTTGCGATGGATGACCTCAGACGAGCCTCCCATCGTGTTGTCCAGACGGAATTTGGCCTGGTCTTCTGCTGACATGCGCGAGAGCTTCTTCTGAACCGTCTCCAGGACGCGGATGGTGGCCAGGTTGGTCTCCAGCACCATGTCGAGCTGGCCGGACACACAGCGGAAAAAACATTTAGTAGCTGCGACAGCACGACATACAGGTTTTTTTTTGTAGAAGCATGAAAAGATGGCAAGACCACGCCCCAAACGCCGGCAACACAGAGCCGTGTGTGTGTGTGTGTGTGTGTGTGTGTGTGTGTGTGTGCACTCACCTCGAAGCGCTCGTCCTCACATCTGTATATGTGCTCCTCATACTGGGTCTTTTTGGAGCTGACAAAGGTGGAGTCCTCAGACCAGGACGGGAACGAAACCCACGTGTCGTTCAGCACCTGAGGGTTCACACGAAACAAAAGGACCAATGAGGAGCTTCCACACGCAAACGTTCAGTCAGAATAATGTCACTATATGGTCAAAAGTATTGGGACGCCCGTCTAAATTACATTTTCAGCATTTATCCAAAGTGACTTACAGTACTTAAACAGTATACTATCTAAGCACTTGAGGGTTAAGGGCCTTGCTCAAGGGCCCAACAGTGGCAACTTGGCAGTGGTGGCGCTTGAACCAGCGACCTTCTGATTACTAGTTCAGTACCTTAACCACTAAGCTACAACTGACTAATTTCTGAATGCATGTTTTTCAATCAGCCAGCAGAGCCATTACATGTCAGCTAATGAGATGCTTTCAACTTTGCTGGGAAGGGCCTTCCCTAAACTGTTGCTGCAAAGACATGAAGAAAAGCTCCAGTGTCCTGCACAGAGCCTTGAGCTCAGCCCCACTCAACAGCTCAGGGATGAACCGGAACATCAACTGATCAATCAGCGTCATTTTTTGACTAAATGGGCACAAATTCCCACACACAGACACACTCCACAGTCCTGTGAGAAGCTTCTGAGATGAAAAGATCACAGAGATATCAGCATAGTTATTGAGATGTCAAGCGTCCGAATACTTTCAGTGCAGGCGCCTCGACCAGACAGCAGAGGGCACAATTGCACAGCATCTATTGGCCACCTAGCCAGGTTAACAGGCTGATTGTGGTGGTGGGCTAGCACATTAGACCACCATGCCAACCGGGCACCGGCCACCATCGGTCCAGGATAACCCACTCACCTCCTTACAGAGCGGAGTCCTGCCCGTGCACTTGGGCTGCTGGTAGCTCTTGGGCAGAGCTCTGTAACTGAAACCCAGCCTCTTACAGGACGAGTAGTCGATCTCCATGGCGATGCCCTCGGTGGCACGCTCCTTGGGGAAGCTCTCCATTTGGGCGCACTCTTTGTAGCCCAGGAAATTTTTGAACCAGGTGAACAGCTCGGGGAATTTCCTGCCAGAAGAAATGATCAGAAATGAGTTCTCAGCAACGTGTTTATGAAGTTTAAAGATAAAAGAAGTACAGAGGAACCTCCATTTAAGGGATTTCTGATTTAACGGACAAAATCTGTAAAATAGAACGTCTGGTCTGATTGTTTAAAATTCCCAGTAAAAACACCAGTAGTGCAGTAATTGTCCACTAGGCGGCGCATGTCTCTGTTTACATGAGTTATAGGCTTTATTTTGTCAGGAGGCTCGCTCTGTTCTCTACAGTAGTACAGATTTACAAATTTAATAATTATTTACAGGTTTTACATGACATTTTACTGTTGATCATTTGCACATGTTTAGCACTTTTGTGGACTTTATGAAACTATTGCATTTTACACACCAGTGCTCCCCTCTTTCAATCCATTAAATCAAATTTCCTCTCTAATAAATGTCTACATTAGTGTTTATATGGACATCCAGCATTTAATCACGTTTAGAATAACAATCACAAGCAAAATGGGGCATCATTATTCCCACCTACCCTAGGAACGGTAGCACCAACTGCACCAGCTCTGCTCGTGAGATCACCTCCTGGTTGAAGAGCACTAAGCAGCGCAGGAAGTTGTCGTAGGCCTCCGAGCTCCGCAGTGCTTTCCTCACCTGAAACCAAACATTTTTATTTCATTTATTTATTAGGATTGTAACGTCATATTTTACACACTTTGGTTCCTCCACAAGGGGGCGTTTGTGTACAAGTTCGTTATTTTATGTGCCTGTTAAAATACGTTCATTTAATTATTATTTTTGTTTATTTTTTTTGGCTTGTGACCCACACAAGGATTTAAAAAACTGTACTGTATGACCAAAAGTATTTGGACGCCTGACTGTGTGAATGCTGTTCATTCCATTTAAAAAACAAATGGAATTAAAAGACGCTCTTCTCTCTGGAGTGTCTCTGTGTGTGGGAATTTGTGCACATTCAGTCACAACAAAGCATTTGGAGCATACGGCTGGGTGCCGATTGATCAGTGGGTGTTCCGGTTCATCCCAGAGCTGTTGAGTGGGGCTGAGCTCAGGGAATCATGTCTTCATAGAGAGAACGGGGAAAGGCCTTCCCTAAACTGTTGCTGCAATGTCAAAAGCATGTAATTTCCTTTATATGACTGATTTATTACACCTGTTAATGACTGCTGTGTCTGAAACACATGGATTCACTAATTAGAAGGGGCGTCCCAATACCTTTGAGCATGTAGCGCATGTCTGACTTACCTTTTCGAAAAACAGAGTCTCTGTGCCTGTTCCAAACTTGTTGCCCTCGGTTACCGGATGCTCTTTCCCCATAAACTTCGGCTTCTTCTGTGGAGAAGGAAGAGTTACACAAGGTGATACCACCACCTCCACCACACTTCACATCCTAACATGTAAACGGTACAGATCTCCCCAGCAAAACACAAGCACATGCAGAACGTCCTTATACTGCAGGGAATAAAAATCACCTTTAAGGGGGGTGTAGTGCCGGGTCCAGAGTGCCTGCGGATCTGGCAGCCGTTCTGGTTGAAGCGCTGCTTGTTGTTGAGCTGAGGCCTCTTCAGCACGCCGCCGGGGTCCAGACGCACCGTCTCGGCCTTCTCAGCCACCGTCTTGCCCAGCAACTGCACAGATAAAGGAACATGAGCACATTACAGCACATTGCTACGCTCCTAATCACGCTCAAATTTATAAGCATAACAAAATGAAATGTCGTGATTGGCCGGTTTAGAACAACAGGGAATTAAAATAAGATGAAATCTCAGCAGTGCTACTGTTGCAGACAGAGTTGCTTCTTACCATTGAACTGCTGGCGTCCGGCAGGAACTGTCCAAACTCAGACAGCAGATCCTCCTGGTTCTTAAAGAGTCGAGCCACCTGAGCGTACACTTCCTGCTCGGTCAGGGTCGGGGTGTAGTTCCCACCGGCTTCCTTAGCATTCCGCTGCTCCTTCTGCACAACAAAATAAAAAACTCACATTCACCAACATCTAAAGGACAACCGTCCACGATCCGCCAAATCCATGCTATTTCTGTCCCCCGGACATTATATGTCTAAATGTAGATGACAATTACATTTAAAATGCATTTTCAATAGAGCAAAGTGTCCTGCACATTAATCTAATTGCAAATTTAGGATATAAAACTTAAAACATTGCTCCGCCCGTTCTCTTACCTGGTAGGTGTGCAGGATCTCCAGAAAAGCCTTGTAGATATCCGGCTGGCCCTGAAAGCGGTTCTTGATCTTGTTGACGTAGTTGATGGCGTGGTTGAACTCCACGGGCTGGTTGTTCTGCAGCGGTGGGCCGCCGGCCGGCGTGCTGCTGACCGGAGTGTGTGACTGTACCGAGGGGGAGCGGGGCGAGGCGTAGGACGGGATGGACGGGTTGTGCTGGCTGGTTGGGGTCAGCGCCGGAGACTGCATGGGCTGAGAGAACACAGGACGACGTGAAATGATGTTACGGTGAGGGTTACGTGTGTGTGTGTGTGTGTGTGTGTGTGTGTGTGTGTGTGTGTTTACCTTGCTGATCTTGGCAGGCGTGGGTTGGCTGGGCATGCTGAGGGCAGCAGTGCTGGCGGGGGCCGACGCCTGGCTCTGGTGCTGGCTCTGCTGAGCGGTGGGGATGTTCTGGGTGGAAATGCCGTGCGGCGTGATCTGGTGAATCTGGCCGGGCGTGGTTACGTTCACCAGGTCGTTGGTCTGCACTTCGATCTTGTAGCCGGGCGGCAGGAAGGTGTTGAAGCCCATAATGAGGTCCGGGTGACCCTTAAATAGCTGTGAGACCCTGTTTATCACACCCGGCGTGTCGATGCTAGAGACACAGGACACGCACGTTAGCTGGAAATAATACAGGGCCACGCCTACCGATCGTCGTGACAACGTGACTTAATATTTTTAAAGCGAATAAAGCCGAGTCACACTGACCTTTGAGATTTAAATTCTTTCATGATGTCCAAAAAATCATTGTAGACCTGAGGCTGGTTTCCAAACTGGAGCTTTACCTGATCAAGGTAGGAGAGAGCGTCTTCAACCTGTCAAGATACGGACAAAGTGGTGAATTATGAAGAACATCCATCGGATCAACATCTAATAGATCCCTCTTATAGACCTGGAAGACTAAATCTGTAAATCTGTAGCACATGAAGGTCGTACCTTGAGCCTCTGGAACTGCTGGCCTGCAGTGGGAGCAGGAACAGTAGGAGCGTGAGAGTGACCGGGACCTGCAGCAGCTCCCGCTGGGTTTACCACAGGACTATGATGATGGGCGCCAGCGTGAACTGCAGGAGCGACGCTGTGTCCGTGTCCTCCAGAGCTCTGAGTCAAGGGCACCTGAGAGCGCAGTGGGGAAAATAAACTTGCTGTACACCTAATAACGATTCCTATAGGGGGTGAAAATGTTCACGTACCTGGTAGGTCTGAGAGACCTGAGAGTACTGCACTCCAGCAGCAGGCTGCATGTTGTCTAACGCGGCCTCGTAGATGGAAGATGCAGAGGTAACGACACGGTGCGGAAAACCTTCAGCACCTCCCGGGAGCCGCCGCTGAGTTCCGAATACTGTATCCTGATCCTCCAAGCGCCGCTTCATTATGTACTCATACTCCACAACTCAACCCAACCTGCAACAGCAAGACAGGAGCCAAAAACCATCAAACCATCAAATATTTCAAAATGTTATTCTATACAGTAAGTCTTGATAAATAAAATACAGTCAGTTCTGTTCTCGCCTGCAACAACTAATGGAGGTAGCATCATGTTATGGAGAATGACACGCCGCACATAGGTTTTGAAGGAATAAACTGGCACCTTGTGCATCTTGTGTAGAGAAACAGTGTCCCCAAAAAAGATCTGTTAAAGAACTCTGAGGGGGAACACGTCCAGACATTATTAATCCCAACAACACTGCTGCACCTGCTACTATCATACACACACAGAACAGCACACAGTACCCTGTTAGTCAGTGCAGAGCTGAGACTGATTCACCACCCACACATCGTTTTTAAGTTGATAAATGAGATACAGGAGGGCGATAAAGTGTATAAAGCAACAGAGGGGCTACAGTCAGTAATTGTATACCCACAAAGTTCATCTGTATTGTAGCTGAAGCTCATATAATAACCAATGACAGCAAGGTACCAGACAGGTGTTTCTAATAAAGTGCTATCACAACCAATGACAAACGTTAGTTTAAAAGGCTGGTTGAGCTAGACTTTTTATTACTAACTAATTAACCAGTTACTAATGACTTTTTTGTGATTCTGTAACTGTGGGTGATAAATGTGTGATTATATTCGAACTTTAAAACTACATTCTTGACGACTCCATTCAATCAGGAAGTCTCGGAGAGTGGTTCCGTCCCAAACCGCTCAGTACAACACTACATAGTGTGCACTTCACCAATACACCTCGTGCTCGTTGTGCACACTACCTCGCAAAGTCATGGGCAATTTAGGACACATCCCTCAGGAATGACTTTACCCGTTAGCGCGCCGCTAAAAACAACTCTGACTATCAAGTTACACGTGATTAAGTAGCTCAAAAATCAAGGTAAGTTAAATCTGTCATTTATTTGATAGTTATTGCAGCTTATTGGAAAAATTCTCGTCAGGAAATTCTAACACGGTGTTAGCACGACAGCTAGGTTGGCTAACTCGCTGGGCATAAGTCAGACATAAGGTTAACTGTCTAACCTTACACTGTTTATTTACAAACCTGTTTATTTCCTTTAAAGGTGACAAACATGTCTAAAACAATTCGTTACATTCTACACAAATCTCCACCTGACACACTGTGTGAGTTACATGCTAACATGCTACTAACATTCATTCTCTTAACACAACTCGGAGCTCCGCCCCAAACCGCCCCCTACCGCCCTAAGTAGTGCGCACTATCACAGTCAAACACACATACAAAGTGCACCGTACGTAGTGTATCAGGGTGCAATTTGAAACACGACCCAAATGTAACGTAAGATATAAAGCGTCCAGCTGGCGTGTAAATATATCAGAAAACTCACCTCAACCGCAGACAACAAATGTGATAAATAGTCGATAAGCTAGCGTGTAATCACTCCGGTGCGTTCGCACAAATGTCTGTCACGTAAAAACAAAACTTTAATGTTTAAAATCATCCATTCGACGCGCCGCAGCTCTGCTAACATGCTAACCTGCTAATTGGCTAACATCGGGGGCGAAAACAACCTCTCAGTGCGAGTCTCTAAACAGAAGGCGTGGCCTTGGGTGGTGAAACGCCCATCAAACGATTCTATTGGTTGATTTTGGTAAAAAGACGCCCATATTGAAAAGAAAACGCCCATTGGAAAATCTTATTGGTCAGTTTTGCAAGTTCTATAATCTTATTGGCTATCAGGAGTATATCATTATCAGACATCTATAAGCGGAGTCATGTCGATTTGCCCAGTGATGGCCGTGAACGTTCAGCATGGAGCTGCTGGAACTGGTTCCATTAGATCTGATTTACTGGTGTGCAGTTCACTCACTGGTGCACTGAGTGCATTCACATGCATCAGATTACTGCAAGAAATGCGCATGTACTTCAGTAGTTGGTGGTAATAGTAATTCCACTAGAATGGAAATACACTTTATTAGTCTTTATACAAAGTACAACCTAATTCTGTCTGTTATTCTCAACATGAATCATATAAAAAGAAAACAACACACAACAACACAGATGCTTAACATAGCACTCCTTTCATGTGTGTTTTTATTAAGAATATAAAAACAAACTCCATCACTTTTCTACATCGTCGCCTTCTGATGCATTTTTCCAGCTTCAGACCAACTATTTAACGCCGTCAGCAAAAATGTGTTGGGTTGAGCTCGTAGCCACTGATGCTCCGCTGCTTTCACATCATCATCACATGAAAATCTTCTTCCCCTTAAAGCTTCTTTCAGCCTCCAAAAAGGTGGAAATCAGATGGAGATAAATCAGGACTATAAGCGTCTCTCAGTCACGAGCGATTCCTCCTCCTCCACCCTCCCTGAGCATAACCACAATATAAAAGCACACAAACTGTACATGTATATGTATTAGCCATTAAATAAAACTACACGTATGATATAGATGCACTTTTGTGAGTAAACAAATACTGACTGTAGCCTATCAGATGCTATTAATTAAAAGGGGCCACCGTCTGACCCGCAGTGACCAGATGATGTTTGGGTGGTGGATGATTCTCAGCTCTGCACTGACACTAACATGGTCATGACATGGTAGCAGATGCAGCAGTGTTGTTGGGATGAATAAATCCTCTTCATTAGGACATGTACCCTGTTAGTGCTGGTTGTAGGTGGTCAGTTACAGACACAACGTTTCTTCATCTTCCTCTAGTCGTTTATCAGTGGACACTTTCTCCTGCTGGTGGATTTATATTTCTTGACGTTTAGGTGTTCAGTTTGAAGGGTTTTACCTTCAGGAAACGTTATGTAGAGCAATTGCTAGCTTTGTGAGATCTTTGGAGGCTCCTACTTAAGCGCCTCCACAATCTCACAATTACTAAGGGAACTGATTTCTCTGAACCCAGAGTTTATAAGTCAGGGGTGTTAATAAATAAGTAGAGATGTGTGTGTGTGTGTGTGTGTGTGTGTGTGTGTGTGTGTGTTGCTTTAATAAATCACACATGAAGGCAAATTTTTCAGTAAACTGGGTTTTTTTCAGGTGTAATTCAGCCGTGCTGGGTGAACACGCTGGCAGGCTGTGTAATCTGTTTTAATGCTTTATTGTAACTCACACTGAACATTAGCACGACAGGAAAGCCTACAACTACAGAATAAATGATGTATTTTAAATGATTTAGCATTTTGTTATGTTGCTTACTATCATTATTTATTACTCTGATTATTATCACGTTGGCTGCAGTGATGTGGCCCGCTCGAATCGTCGACACGAATTGTGTTCAGCCCGCTAGGACCGATTTAAAAACTCACAACAGTGCCCGTTATGCCAGTCTACTTGTAAGAACAACAGAGATCCAAGAAGTCTGAACCCTGAAGCACTCGACTGCAAATGACAGCCAGCAATCCTGATCCAATAACTCTTACCTACAAAAGCAATAGGAAAGGTAAGAAAGGTTGTGAGGAGACCCGCAGGGTGAACAAAGCCGGGCAATTTACTCCATCAGCACCGAGACACCAGAGAAAATAGTCTTCTGGTGGATTTAGTACCACACTGCGGTGGAGAAAAGCAGACTTTGTGCTGGTGATTGGAACAGAACAGGTCATCGTGAACAAGCAAACAAACACGGACGCTTCAACTCTCACCCGACTCAGAGAACAAATATGATTTAAAACGGTAGATCTCAGTTTCCTAAAGATAGATAGACTGATAAATAGACAGACAGACAGACAGACAGACAGATAGATAGATAGATAGATAGATAGACAGACAGACGGATAGACAGACAGATAGATAAACAGATAGATAGACAGATAGATAGAGAGATAGACAGACAGTGTATGTATTCTATCAATATATAACAAATATCAGTAAAAAGAGCACAGTGCAGTATCACAAATGGAGAGCAACACACTATCCTCCATGATCAGCCTCACCCCCTGTGCAGGTGCCTCAACCTGCCAGCAGAGGTCGCACTTGTTACAATGGCAAAACCCGTTACAGCTGAGGGTTCGTGTGTCTGCGCAGGCGCCCGGCCAGCTGTTAGTAATAAACCAAATATTCCTGATATTGAAACGATATTGTGAACAATTAAAAGAGCATTACTACATTGGGACATTACGACATCTGGGAATGTGAGTATTTTTTATTTTACAGAGTCTAAAATAATTGGAAAGGAAATCTACCCTGTTCACCCTGACTCTCCTGACTCTGCTCTCCTCAGTAACTCTTCACTATATCAGATGATGTTGCAGTGATTAAAGCAGACAGTGAAGGAATCAGCTCTGGGTTCCTCCCATCTGCTTCTAAATAATCCTGATCACAGAGCCTGAGGGAGAGGAGATCATTCAGGGATCCACACTCACCAGCAGAGGGAGTCCAAGTATTTGATGGTACATGTGAGGGTGAGGGATCTATTAGATGTAAATCTGATGGTGTGTGTGAGGGTGAGGGATCTATTAGATGTGGATCTGATGGTGTGTGTGAGGGTGAGAGATCTATTAGATGTGGATCTGATGGTGTGTGTGAGGGTGAGAGATCTATTAGATGTGGATCTGATGGTGTGTGTGAGGGTGAGGGATCTATTAGATGTGGATCTGATGGTACATGTGAGGGTGAGGGATCTATTAGATGTGGATCTGATGGTGTGTGTGAGGGTGAGAGATCTATTAGATGTGGATCTGATGGTGTGTGTGAGGGTGAGAGATCTATTAGATGTGGATCTGATGGTGTGTGTGAGGGTGAGGGATCTATTAGATGTGGATCTGATGGTGTGTGTGAGGGTGAGGGATCTATTAGATGTGGATCTGATGGTGTGTGTGAGGGTGAGGGAGCTATTAGATGTGGATCTGATGGTGTGTGTGAGGGTGAGGGATCTATTAGATGTGGATCTGATGGTGCGTGTGAGGGTGAGGGATCTATTAGATGTGGATCTGATGGTGTGTGTGAGGGTGAGGGATCTATTAGATGTGGATCTGATGGTGTGTGTGAGGGTGAGGGATCTATTAGATGTGGATCTGATGGTGCGTGTGAGGGTGAGGGATCTATTAGATGTGGATCTGATGGTGCGTGTGAGGGTGAGGGATCTATTAGATGTGGATCTGATGGTGTGTGTGTGAGGGTGAGGGATCTATTAGATGTGGATCTGATGGTGCGTGTGTTAAGGTTAAAGTACTGGTCTGGTAACCGAAAGGTTGCAGGTCCAAGCCCCACCACTGCCAAGTTACCATTGTTGGGCCCCTGAGTAAGGCCCTTAACCCCTAAATGCTCGAGTTGCTGTGATCTAACAGTATGATGAATAAGTAATAAATGATGCGGAGTTGAATGTGGAGTCTGAAGTGGACTTAATGTAAAGATGATTACAGATTATGTCCTGGCGGGAGCTGATGGAAGTGATGATTGCCTACGACGTCTCCGAGCAACCAGGAGCTTTGAGATAGGGGGGGTGCAGGCGGTAAGGGAGGGGGGTGTCGGTGGCACATGCCTCTAATCATAGTAAAAGCCGCGACTCCAGCGAGCCGAGCTATAAAACCCACGTGAAGGTGCTTTAGGACGTCCATACCTGTTCAGTCCACCATCAACACAGAGTATCCAGCTCCTCCTCCACCTGTTTTTGACTCCTCCAGACTCACCCATCAATTCTGACCAGAGCAGGAACTGAAACAGCCCGTCCTCCTACATTTTAAAAAGTGATAGAAATGATGAAGACCATGAAAACACGAGGAGAACATAATAAACTCCACTTGATCACTAATCTAAGATTTATTAGTACAGACTCACTATGATGATGGCGCAGGAGTGAACGACTATTTAGCGGCGCAGAATAAATGAGTTTCTTGTAGCGGTGACCTTTACAGACTGACGGTCACATCGATTCTCAGTTCTCATTCAGACAGAGAGAGAAAATACGGCTTCAAAACACCAGAGCTGTGGAACACCAGAGCTGTAAAACACCAGAGCTGTGGAACACCAGAGCTGTAAAACACCGGAGCTGTGAAACACCAGAGCTGTAAAACACCGGAGCTGTGAAACACCAGAGCTGTAAAACACCGGAGCTGTGGAACACCAGAGCTGTAAAACACCGGAGCTGTGGAACACCAGAGCTGTGAAACACCAGAGCTGTAAAACACCGAAGCTGTGGAACACCGGAGCTGTGGAACACCAGAGCTGTGGAACACCAGAGCTGTAAAACACCAGAGCTGTAAAACACCGGAGCTGTGGAACACCAGAGCTGTGGAACACCAGAGCTGTAAAACACCAGAGCTGTGGAACACCAGAGCTGTGGAACACCAGAGCTGTAAAACACCAGAGCTGTGAAACACCAGAGCTGTGGAACACCAGAGCTGTAAAACACCAGAGCTGTGAAACACCAGAGCTGTAAAACACCAGAGCTGTAAAACACCAGAGCTGTGAAACACCAGAGCTGTAAAACACCAGAGCTGTGAAACACCGGAGCTGTAAAACACCAGAGCTGTAAAACACCAGAGCTGTGGAACACCAGAGCTGTAAAACACCAGAGCTGTAAAACACCAGAGCTGTGGAACACCAGAGCTGTAAAACACCAGAGCTGTAAAACACCAGAGCTGTGAAACACCGGAGCTGTAAAACACCAGAGCTGTAAAACACCAGAGCTGTGGAACACCAGAGCTGTGGAACACCAGAGCTGTAAAACACCAGAGCTGTGAAACACCAGAGCTGTGGAACACCAGAGCTGTAAAACACCAGAGCTGTAAAACACCAGAGCTGTAAAACACCAGAGCTGTGAAACACCAGAGCTGTAAAACACCAGAGCTGTGAAACACCGGAGCTGTAAAACACCAGAGCTGTAAAACACCAGAGCTGTGGAACACCAGAGCTGTAAAACACCAGAGCTGTAAAACACCAGAGCTGTGAAACACCAGAGCTGTAAAACACCAGAGCTGTGAAACACCGGAGCTGTAAAACACCAGAGCTGTGAAACACCGGAGCTGTAAAACACCAGAGCTGTGAAACACCAGAGCTGTGGAACACCAGAGCTGTAAAACACCAGAGCTGTGGAACACCAGAGCTGTAAAACACCAGAGCTGTGGAACACCAGAGCTGTGAAACACCGGAGCTGTAAAACACCAGAGCTGTGGAACACCAGAGCTGTAAAACACCAGAGCTGTAAAACACCGGAGCTGTGGAACACCAGAGCTGTGGAACACCACGCAAAAAATACCATCGATAAACTACGACAGAAAAGAAACGAGGATAAAATCTGAAAGTTTTAAATGGAAGTAAAATTTTAAAAGTCATTGAAAAAAAAACATCACATGACTGGAAGTGTTTGGAAAAGGAGATCTGTATAGTGCACGGAGAGTCAATCACCAATCTCTGTTATCCTCCGTCTCTGTGCAGCACCATCGATCAGCCAGCAGAGGGCGTAACGGCAGCAGCGATGAGGATTCTCCTCCGGTAAACGTGGATCTTTAGTGTTCCTTAAAAAGAACCCTGGATCAGGACAATTCGTTTCATCAAATCAGATTCGTCTGCTGAATCACTCACACACTGCGGAGGTCGTGCATTCAGTCCTGTACCATTCTCTTGGTGTATACACTATACTGACAATTCATTTGGACGCCCCCTCTGATTATTTAATCTGTTTCAGTCACAACAGTCACTAACAGCTGTAATCAATAATGATGTGAAATGATGTGCTTCAGACTTTGCAGCAATAGTTTAGGGAAGGTCCTGTCCTGTAGATGTGAAGAAAAGCTCCGGTGTCCTTCACAGAGCCCTGACCTCTGGGGCCCGGTGGGGCCCTCAGGAGCCCCTGTCGGAACCATAAATCACAGGAACTGACAGAGACTGTGTGTGTGGCAGCTTTTGTTTGGTGATACGGATATATCCAAGCCCGCGCGTAATGAGCTCGTTCATCGTCCTTTGAAGCACTGAAGCCGGGAGGTCTGGGAACAAAAGGCGGCGGTGGCCGGCGGACCCGGCCGGTAATGAGCGGGTGGACGGAGCGGCGGGACTAATGACCGCCTGTCACGCCGCTGATGATTTCTGCTCCGTTGTTCACAGGTTCCTGCCATCAGCAGCCTGGCACACGGTGCCAACTGAGACGAGCTCCTGACGGGCATGAGGAGGGTGAGTGAGTCACTGCTTTATATCATATTATATTAGTCATATCCAATTCCTCAACTGTATTTCATTTCCACTCTACTGCTGCAGACCACTCCTGACCGAGGAGGCTTGTGACTAACACACGTGTGCAGCACCGACCGCTTCTTTTCACCCGCACCAGGGTTCATATGGAGATCCGTAACGTGCACAGAGTGTCAGGCACTGATCTCCATGACCCCCCATCTCTGTGCAGCTCCACTGATCCATGAATTATTAACCAATGACTAAGCTGAACCCTGATGCTCCGTCCCGCTGCCCGGAACAGGACAGAACTGAGCAGAACCGAGCAGAACCGAGTGGAACCAAAGCAGAACTGAGAGGAACCGAGCGAGCTGGCCTGTATATGTAAACGTCGGTCCGTAATGAAGTCGTGTTTGGAGCCGTCTGGCGCTCAGCAGACGTCTGGTCCCACCGGACCGGAGCTACAACACTCGTTAGGCACGATTGAGTCTTTACGTCGCTGCCACCGCCGCCGCCGCGTGTTTAACAGTTACACAGACCGGTGCTGTTTTTAGCAGATGGAGGATTTTAAAGGCGGCGGATTTGCTCGATGTGACACGGCGTATAAACTTTATTTAGCTCTCGGTTTAGCATCGCCGGCGCGTTTTCTGCTCAGCTAATCCGTGCTCTTTCATTTACCTCACAAATACTCGTGTATTCTCTTTAAAAGCCGCGTTTATGATCCGAGAGAACGTTTTACAGTGTGTGAGGGAAACGCACCCGGCGGAAATCCTGACTGCTCTCTTTTATTTGGTTTGAGATGTTATTGAGGGGAATCATCATAAACGCTGCAGTTACGCCCTCTGCTGGCTGATTGAGGTGCTGCACAGAGACGGGGATAATGGAGATCGGTGCATGCCTCTCTGTGCGCGATACGGATCTCTGTATGAACCCTGATTGGCTGATTCTGTCTGCTGCACTGACGATCGTTTCCGCCAGGCGGCGCCAAACCTGCACAGTCAGTATTTTTCAGGGTAATTCTTTTATTTGTTGCAATTTTAATAATAAGATGATTTTAGTTCATATTTGTAATAAAATATTAATAATTTCAGCAGTAAGGAATGTTTTTTATAGCCTGGTGCTGATATTTCTCAAGAGAAATGAATGTTACCGCCTGCACTGTAAAAAGAAATAATACATTTGATTTATCGGCCGTAATGAGCCGTACGCTGTTCGGTTCTCCTCGTGTGGTTCCTCATTAGCACTGTAAACATCCACGCCGTGGACCGGTACCTAACGTTCCTGAAAACGTCGAGCTTAAAAGTGCGTTCGCCCCGGAACACTGCTCGGGAAATCGGAAGTCTGCTGATGCATCGACGGTCCGTAAAAACGTCAGGGGAGATTTAACGTCGCCCCTAAATCTCTCACTGTGAGTTCACTGTGCTCTCGTTGTGATCTTTGCAGCAAGGAGAGAATCAACAGTCCAGAATTTCATTACTTCCTTTTTTGTGGTTTTTAATTCAGGTCATAATAACAGAAACACCTTCAGACTGTCTGACTACCGCAAGACAAACGGTCGAACGACCTGAATTAAAAACAGTAATTATTATTATTATTATTATTATCAGTTCTTCACAAAAGCGCTTCAGAAAGTGGAATTATTTTCTCCTTGTTTATTCTTTATACTGAATAAACGTTCTTTAAACGCTCCTGAAACACTGGATGTAAATATGGAGCAAGACGTTTCGCTCGGCGGGGTTTAGGGTGAAAGTCGTGGGCCGGATAACGGACGTTGTTTCACCGCTGATCGGGTTTACCGGTCCTTAATGAAGTCCGTAAATCCTGATCCCATCAGGGCCACTTTTACGTCCGTGCCGGGGGTCCATCACGGTTTGGTGACCGCCCTGCTGAGTCGGCTCGTTAGTTAACGAGCGGCTTTAACGAGCTCTAACGAGCAGAAGAATCACTGAGAGAAGGAACGCCGGGCTCCGTGCAGTTCAGGAGTCCAGGATTGGCTGCTTTACACCCACAGAAAACCCCGAGCGATCGTTTAGGAAGGAAACGGTTCCTCCTAAAAACCTCCTACAGTGATTCTGAAGCTCGTCCAACACGCATGTAAATATTTATGTTTATTTATTAATAATCCTGTAGGGACGAGAACGGGAGCCGAGTGTGAAAATCATCACGCTAAGCTTTACTTTCACTGCATCATAAATAATAAAAACCTGTCAGGAAACTGGTCTGGGGCAACTGAGAGTTAAGGGCCTTGCTCAAGGGCCCAACAGCAGCAACCTGGCAGTAGTGGGGCTTGAATTAGCGACCTTCTGATTACTAGTCCAGTACCTTAACCACTGAGCGAACACTGCACAAGAATCATAATAAATAAAGAATAGATTTGATTGATCTACTGGGCTGCAACTAATGCTTTTTAATAATTGATTAATCTGTAGGTGGCACGGTGGGTAGCACTGTCGCCTCACAGCAAGAAGGTCCTGGGTTCGATTTCCAGATGGTGTGCTCCAGGTTCTTTCTGTGTTGATTTGCATGTTCTTCCTTTGCATGGGTTCCCTTACCACAGTACAAAGACCTTTAGTCAGGCCAGCTGGATTGTGTGTGTCTGTGTGTGTTTGTGTGTGTGTGTGTGTGTGCCCTGTGATGGAGTGGCGACCAATCCAGGGTGTTTCGCCTTTCGTCCATTGAATCAGACCCACCGCGACCCTGACCAGAATGAAGTGGGGGTAAAACAGACAGTGAATTAATGATTAGAATCTGTCCACACACACACACACACGCACGCACACACACACACACACACACACACACACACACACACACACACTACAGTACAAGAAACACTTTCTGAGTGTCTACATACTTATGATTGTGTCTGTATTACATACCCAGGACCTTGTGAATAACTTGTTTTAATCTGATTCCTCTCTGCACAACACGTGCTTCCTCCTCAGTCGTTCGGTCTAAACGACTCTTGCTAGCATTATCATTAAAATCCGCCAGATCACATTTAGCATGACGTTACGCAGAGAAGCCGTGGGTGTCCTGCATCACATCCCAGTATGCAGGTTTTCTTCTGTAGCATCTGTACTGGTACAGAGTAGATTTCCAGTAGTGCGGTGGTGGTAGCATTCCAGTAGCTGATCGATGCTTTTTGCATACAACCAAACATCTGCAACAGCAGCACAAATCCCCACAGTTCCACCATCATGTTAGTACTCTTTACTTCCGTTGCACAACTTTCATCGTTGATGACGCATCCTCGGCTCCCAAAAACTGGTGCAAACGTGGCCGGTTCTCTAAAAAGCACCAAGGTTCTAACAAGCCTGAACGGAACCGGTTCAAGAACCAGAACCAGAGTTCTTCACAAGATGAAGGGAACAGCGAGGGTTCCAGCGAGGGTTCCAGCGAGGGTTCCATCTCGACCCCCTTCGCCAGGTTGTTTGGCGGCGCTTGTTTTCCTGCATGAATTGTCTGTTTGGCGGCTTCGTCTTGTGTGCAAGTGTGGAATTTTGCTTTCTCAAGGGGCGAAATTCATCTCCATCATCCCAACCACCTCTCTCTCTCTCTCTCTCTCTCTCTCTCTCTCTCTCTCTCTCTCTCTCTCTGTGTCTCTCTCTCTCCTCTCTGTCTCTCTCTCTGTCTCTCTCTCTCTCTCTGTGTCTCTTTCTCTCTCAGATTTCTGATGAGGAGCAGAATTGAATTTCATTACTCACATCGGGCCTGATTTGAGAATTGTGCTCTCTCTCTCTCTGTCTCTCTGTCTCTCTCTCGTCTCCCTCCTCCTCTTGCTCCATCTCCGGCTCCCCGTCTCCATGCACCACCGCTCCTCCCTCCATCTCGTGCAGCAGCAACCCCTCCCTCTCCATCTTCCCTTCCTTCCTTTCCTCCCTCAATCGCTCGGCCGCTGTGCTCCGTACGGCATGCGTCTCTGGCACGGCCGGCCGCTCCGCTCCCGTTTACATGGCCGCCCGTACCCGGGGCAGGACCGCGCGTACCCGGACCGGCATAGCTCCGTCCTTTAGCCAGGGCTCGGCTCACGTACACGTACAGGAATTGTTTATCCTTCTGCTTCTGCTTCTCCTCCCGCTGGCTGGCGGTGTGGCCTGGCTCGGATCTGCGTATCGCCTTGGCGGGATGGACCTGCTAAAATTAGACCTCAGCGCCTGACGTTACTGGTAAGGCTGCGGTCAGACGCGTCCAAAACCAAGGTGCTTTTGCAGAGGAATAGAACAGGATTACTGTCAGTGTGTGTGTGTGTGTGTGTGTGTGTGTGTGTGTGTGTGTGTGTGTGTGTGTGTGTGGAACATGCTGAATAATGCTGCTGTGTTCACTCCTGCACCCGACATTCACTTCACATCATTATTCATGTACTAAATAAACGGACGCAGTATAAGATCCCCGGCACTCCTCGCTCTCCTCGGCTCGGCACTTACCGGACCGGGATGATGTTCACTCGTGTGTGTGTGTGTGTGTGTGTGTGTGTGCACGGTGGTGGTGGTGTTGCTGTTTATAGCTGCAGGAGAGAGAGATTTGTTTCGTTAGCAGCGGGTGGGAACGCTGCAAACAGTCCGCGAGTCCTGATCAGGGTTTTATTTACGGCTACATCCTGGTACCGCCGGGGTCGTTTCAACTTTCTGATATTTAATCTGAGCGAATCGGAGCAGGAAGCGCTTCCTCAGCTGGTCAGGTGATCATAACGAGGGTTTAGTAACAGCTTAAGAATTAGGAATAATAATTATGGTTTCTGATAAACAGTCGGCGTGACGCCTCCCTCCCTCCTTCCTACTTCTGCACCAGAAACATCTACAAATCGTTTCATACCAACATAAAGACCAACGTTCATTCATGAATGTATGGTGCCTGGTACAGCGCCGTGCCATAAACGGTTTACCTCCCTTAGTGAGAATGTGGCAATCCAGCGTGTAAGGCAGGGGTGGCACACGGGTGGTACAGCGCTCAGAACTTCAGGCACCGAGCTTGGCAAGCATCACCACATAATAAATGCAAATGTGCGTGTAAGCTGGCATCGAGGAGGACCGCCGAAGACGGAGAGACGCACGGCGAGAGCGTACCCGCCAATCTTGTGTGTGTGTGTGTGTTTGTGTGTGTTGGGCGGGACGGGGAGGGGGGGGATGTTTGGTTTGGGATCAGAGCCGTCGCGGTGCCAATTCACACCGGTATAACAATTCTTACAATCAGTCGATCCACAACTAGGACAGAATCGATACGCTGGATGTGTTCAGAGATCTGGTGATTATGTTAACGTAGTTCTGCCCCCCCCTCGTCACCACCAGTGTGTGTGTGTGTGTGTGTGTGTGTGTGTGTGTGTGTGTGTGTGCTAATAGCTGTTATGATAATTCCGCAGCGTGATCAGGAATCAGAAGTGACGCACCGATCGAGATGAATCCCGCCAGATAATAATTCAGATCCCTGATAATCAATCCCAGTCCGAATTCCTCCCCACTCATCAGCGCCTCTCATACGAGGGTGCCTGACCAGGCTGAGGTGGGACCTGCAGGGACAAATCAAGGTAGCAGGGTGTCGTGGGGGGGGATGGGTGTACAAGCCACCTATCATCATAACGTCTGTTTTTATCCCACCCTGATTCCTAAACCTGCTGGAACCGCGTCACAGGCGCCGCACGCTGATAATCCGGCCGCCCGCTTGTTTACAGAAGGTCACAGAGTCACTCGGCCATGCCGGAGCACCATGTTACGATTTAATCACCACGCCATCATGTAAAAAATTAGAGGGACACAGGGAGCGGGCAGGGAGACGGGCAGAGAGACGGGCAGGGAGACAGGCAGGGAGACAGGCAGAGAGACGGGCAGGGAGACAGGCAGAGAGACGGGCAGGGAGACAGGCAGAGAGACGGCAGGGAGACAGGCAGAGAGACGGGGAGAGAGATGAACAGGGAGACAGGCAAGGAGATTATTATTAGTAGGAGTAAGATTGTCTTGGTTAAAGAAGGGCTATACTGTTTTAGAAATCAGTAAAAGTGTAACATGCTGACCTGCCATGCACACACTGGTCAGCAGGCATGTGTGTGTGTGTGTGTGTGTGTGTGTGTGTGTGTGTGTGCATTCCCTGCTCCTCATTAAACATTACTGATGTGAAAACCTTCCACGACCCCCTGATGTTTACTCTCCTTCACTACCTCCTTTGGTTCCTGTCTGGTTCCTCTGGTGAGAGTTTTGGTTCTAACTTGCCGGTGGACTGAGTAGCTGGCGCAGTTACACCCAGGAGCTCTGTTGTGACTTTCCGAATCGTTCCCTTCGTTATCTTTGCGTGGGGGTGTAGTGTTCCTCTTTCGTAATGCAGTCACTCCTATTTTCTCAGGTGGGGGGTACAGCTGGCACAGGGTGCTCACCACCCCAGGTCAGGAATATAAAGAAGCTAAACTATACAAACCATCCATCCATCATCCATCCATCATGCTTCATCCATCCATCCATCCATCCTTCATCCATCCATCATCCATCAATCCTTCATCCATCCATCCATCATCCATCCATCCATCCATCCATCCATCATCCATCCATCCATCATCCATCCATCCATCCATCCATCATCCATCATCCTTCATCCTTCATCCATCCATCATCCATCATCCATCCATCATCCTTCATCCATCCATCATCCATCCATCCTTCATCCATCCATCATCCATCAATCCTTCATCCATCCATCCATCATCCATCCATCCATCCATCCATCATCCATCATCCTTCATCCTTCATCCATCCATCATCCATCATCCATCCATCATCCTTCATCCATCCATCATCCATCCATCCTTCATCCATCCATCATCCATCAATCCTTCATCCATCCATCCATCCTTCATCCATCCATCCATCATCCATCCATCATCCATCATCCATCCATCCATCCATCCATCCATCATCCATCCATCCATCCATCATCCATCATCCATCATCCATCATCCATCCATCCATCATCCATCCATCATCCATCTAATATCCATCCATCATCCATCATCCATCATCCATCCATCATCCATCTATCATCCATCCATCCATCCATCCATCATCCTTCATCCATCCATCCATCATCCATCCATCCATCCATCATCCATCCATCATCCATCCATCCATCCATTCATCATCCTTCATCCATCCATCCATCATCCATCCATCATCCTTCCATCCATCATCCATCCATCATCCATCCATCCATCCATCATCCATCCATCCATCCATCCATCCATCCATCATCCTTCATCCATCCATCTATCATCCATCCATCATCCTTCATCCATCCATCCATCATCCATCCATCCATCCATCATCCATCCATCCATCCATCCATCATCCTTCATCCATCCATCCATCCATCCATCATCCATCCATCATCCATCATCCATCCATCATCCATCCATCCATCCATCCATCATCCTTCATCCATCCATCCATCATCCATCCATCATCCATCCATCCATCCATCCATCCATCATCCTTCATCCATCCATCCTTCATCCATCCATCCATCATCCATCCATCATCCATCCATCCATCATCCATCCATCCATCCATCCATCATCCTTCATCCTTCCATCCATCATCCATCCATCCATCCATCATCCATCCATCCATCCATCCATCCATCATCCTTCATCCATCCATCCATCATCCTTCATCCATCCATCCATCCATCATCCTTCATCCATCCATCCATCATCCATCCATCATCCATCATCCATCCATCCATCATTCATCCTTCATCCATCCATCCATCCATCCATCCATCCATCATCCATCCATCCATCCATCATCCATCCATCATCCATCCATCCATCATCCATCCATCATCCTTCATCCATCCATCCATCATCCATCCATCATCCATCATCCATCCATCCATCATTCATCCTTCATCCATCCATCCATCCATCCATCCATCCATCATCCATCCATCCATCATCCTTCATCCATCCATCCATCATCCATCCATCCATCCATCCATCCATCCATCATCCTTCATCCTTCCATCCATCATCCATCCATCATCCATCCATCCATCCATCATCCATCCATCCATCCATCCATCCATCCATCCATCATCCTTCATCCATCCATCCATCATCCATCCATCATCCTTCATCCATCCATCCATCATCCATCCATCATCCATCCATCATCCATCATCCATCCATCCATCATTCATCCTTCATCCATCCATCCATCCATCCATCCATCATCCTTCATCCATCCATCCATCATCCATCCATCATCCTTCATCCATCCATCCATCATCCATCCATCATCCTTCATCCATCCATCCATCATCCATCCATCATCCATCATCCATCCATCCATCATTCATCCTTCATCCATCCATCCATCCATCATCCATCCATCCATCATCCATCATTCATCCTTCATCCATCCATCCATCATCCATCCATCCATCCATCCATCCATCCATCCATCATCCTTCATCCATCCATCCATCATCCATCCATCATCCTTCATCCATCCATCCATCCATCATCCATCCATCATCCATCCATCATCCATCATCCATCCATCCATCATTCATCCTTCATCCATCCATCCATCCATCCATCCATCCATCATCCATCATTCATCCTTCATCCATCCATCCATCATCCATCCATCCATCATCCATCATTCATCCTTCATCCATCCATCCATCCATCATCCATCCATCCATCATTCATCCTTCATCCATCCATCCATCCATCATCCATCCATCCATCATCCATCATTCATCCTTCATCCATCCATCCATCCATCATCCATCCATCCATCCATCCATCATTCATCCTTCATCCATCCATCCATCCATCCATCCATCCATCCATCCATCCATCCATCATCCATCCATCCATTATCTGCTTCTAAATCTGCACACGGACCCTAAAATAACACGCCCTGCTCCGGGGGGGGGGGGGGGGGGGGGGTGATCGTGTTCCCCGGGCCGCGGTTAATGGGTGCGTTTGTTTCCACGTGTGTAAGGAGAGACGGATCATCGATCTCGTGGTTTCTGTAATAAAATAATCCGACTGAAATGGAACGCTGGTGGCAGGAACGACGCCGGGACGATTCAGGACGCCCGAGCGCGATTAGCTCCCGTTAGCTCACGCTAGCTCCTGGCTAATTTCGTGAGATAAGATCCTTTATAATGGAAACCTTGACAAAGAAGCGTCGGGCAGCGCGGCGAGAGCCAGATTGCTTTTGGGATTACGTGGGTCCTACATTCTCTGTCCGTTCCTCCTCTCCTTTTTTCAATTAACACCAAAACAAAGAGGCCAGTGTGTACGGCGGGGGGAGAGGTCGGAGTAATTACCGGCTTAGTCCCACCGCTAGCCGTGAATTTCAAGTGAATCTGGAGGAGCTTTAATGAGGAACCAGGAACGGGTTTATGGGAGTTTTATTAACCACCGTCAGACCGTCGAGCTTCGGTCCGGCGCCGAGCCGCTTCCAATTAGATTCCTCACTGCGACAGGAAGTTTGACGAGCGACGACGGCGGGTGCTAATTCAGCACCTCAGCACTAACGTCTTTATTACGGCGGCCCGTCCGCGAGCTCGTCCGGTGATTTTAACGTCTGTGGGACGTGGTTCGGTCAGCGCAGACACTCGGGCGTCGGTTTAATCTGAACCTGTGGTCTGATGCTACACGGAATAGACGTTCAGTCCGAGTGTATTAATAGCACGCAAAACTAATTACATTTAGCGCTAGCTGCGGCGCCTGATTCGCTTTATTTATGAGCGCGTTAGGCGTCCGAGCGCGGCGAAATAAATCAGCGTTTTTGCTGCCGTTTCCTCGTCCTGTCTCGCGGATTAGTAAACACGAATTTATGTGGCAAAGAGTTCGACCGACCGTCTTATTTAAATCTGCACGTATTACAATAAAGTCTGGAGCTTTTTTGCTGCAATAACAGTCTCCGCTCTTCTGTTCAGCTCCAAATCATTGGTAAGATGGGGCAGTGATGTCACGGTTGGTATTCAGTTCATCTCATAGATGTTGAACGGGATTCAGGTTGGGGCTTTGAACAAGCAGGAGTTTGTTCCTGTGGCCTTTGTCTGGGACGCTACGGTGGCTCGGTGGGTAGCACTGTCCCTTCACAGCAAAAAGGTCCTGGGTTTGATTCCCAGCTGGAGTGGTCCAGGTCCTTTCTGTGTGTAGTTTGCATGTTCTCCCCGTGTCTGTGTGGGTTTCCTCCGGGAGCTCCGGTTTCCTCCCACAGTACAAAGAGATATAAAAATTAGACCGATGACCCGTCCGGGTGTTTCCCAGCTTTCGCCTGGTGAACTGGACCCACTGTGACCCTGAACAGGATAAGTAAAGAGTGAATGATATTTCCACCGTGTGAGGTCTGACATTCCCGGTGCTCTAAACCTCTGATCTGTTACTACAGTAGAAACAGAAGTCAGATCTGACGGCTGAAGGAAACAGAATAAAGTCCTGAGCGCTGCACCCTTATTTTCGGGACCGGGTTCCTGTACGCCTCTGTGGGTGGTGTGAGGAGGGAGAAAAATGAATGAAAAGGGGAGCGATTATTGATCGGGCCCCTATCGTCCCTGATGAAGTGCTGTAGTAAATACAGATAAAGACGTCTGCTTATGTTGTAATGGACGGCACTTCCTGGATTTGCCGTTCTTAACCAGGCCGGGTTTATCGCTTTCATTCTGAACGTCTCCTCCCGCGTAAATCCTTCTGATTAACGTAACGACTTCATCATCAGCCTAACGATTTCTGCAGCTCTAATTACTGTCCGTGTGTTAAGCGTCTGAGCGTTTCCGTCACTTCAGACAGCGTGTGTGTGAGGACAGTGAGCAGAAACAGCCACGAACGTTCACGTAAACAAAAAAATCCTGAATCAAACCCATCACACCAATCACATCCCAGCTAAATCTTATAAATCTGTCTGGATTTTAACCCCCTGATCAGGTTTTCGAGCCTGATTTCTAAACAAAACAGCTTCTGCAGTTTGTAGCCTCACCAACGCTCTCATTTCATTTCGACATGAATCAGAACCCTGACCGTAATTTAGGAGCAAAAAAGAATAAAGCAGCGTTTTTCACAAACAGACCAAAAAACACAAACAAGAAGAGATACTGAGGGGAGGAATTAAGAACTGATCCCAAAATCATCACCAAACAGCAAATAACTCATCAAAATCAGAATTAGAATCAGAATCAGAATCAGAATCAGAATCAATATTAGAATCAGAATCATTTGGATAATTTTCATGTTTAGTCTGGACCAAGGGAATCGAACTTCAAGTATAAACACGACCAGATTTAAATAGCTGGATCTGTCATTGTGAAGTGGAATTAATACAGGAACTGTGGGAACCTCGTGGGTGGAGCTTTGGGTCTTTTTGTCACTGTCGGAACCCTGGACCTCATGTTTAGCGTTAGGACCTGCACTCTTCTCCTCAGTGCTGGACCCCCCTGACTTCACCTTCACTGCTCGGACCCACAGCGTCTAATTTAAAAAGTGCTGACGCTACATCCCTGCACTACATTTATTACGGAAAATCTACAAAATGTGCCCTTATTAAAAGTAAATAATGAGCTTTAAAACGTGCAAATAAAATTTTATTCAGAGCTGCGGCGTCTACGAAGCCGTGAGAAGTGAACGAGGTTCACGGGGGGTCGCCAGCGTTTAATATTCAGTAAAACTTACCAGGCGCGAGTCTTCAGCTGGATAAGGCAAGCAGTTAGCAAACAGTCGCGGTGGTGTAAAAATCTGCCAGGGCGCGGCGTTTATTAGCCCCGCGACGTGTGGAGAGCCGACAGAGACGAGGGAGGATGTTACGAGTGAAGGTTAATGGAAGGAGGGGAAAAGTTATACTTCCCTTTGGGCCAGTACAGACCATTAGAGCCCATTACATTAACATATTCCACTCTGGATCCTCCACACACTTTACATGCTCTTATTTTGTGTTGAGAGCAGCGCAGAACCCAACCAGTGCTGACTCCTGTGTTCCTCAACCAGTCCTCAACCAGTCCCCCCCCCCCCCAAGTGATGTTAGAACATCAGGAGATCCTAAAGAAATCGTGCTGCTCAGATCTTCTGCTCCAGCGTCATCAGCTGAGTTTGGAACAGGGGCATCGTAGTGGAATGAAAAGTGGGACTGAGTTACCAGGGCCCCAAGTCGGGGGAGGGCCCTTGAGGAGTCTAGAAGGAGTCTGGACTGGGGTGAGGAGGGCCCATGGGCACTGCTTGTGCATAGGGCCCAGAATTTGGAGCTACGCCCCTGCGTAGGAACATCACCATATACAGTCCATAATATTATTGAATGATTAATAGAATCTGGAACACCAGCACTGAGGCTCTGACCGTCCCTCCCGACACGCTTCTGTAATGAATAAAACCACATGGACTGGAGAGTACAGCCGTACCCTGAAACTGGACGTCAGTCGGCTCTGGGAGTGGTGTTGAGTTTTAAAGACGTTGAGTTTCGAGGTATTTTTTCCCATAAGAATGTACAGTGTATCACAAAAGCGAGTACACCCCTCACATTTCTGCAAATATTTCATTATATCTTTTCATGGGACAACACTATAGACATGAAACTTGGATATAACTTAGAGTAGTCAGTGTACAGCTTGTATAGCAGTGTAGATTTACTGTCTTCTGAAAATAACTCAACACACAGCCATTAATGTCTAAATAGCTGGCAACATAAGTGAGTACACCCCACAGTGAACATGTCCAAATTGTGCCCAAATGTGTCGTTGTCCCTCCCTGGTGTCATGTATCAAGGTCCCAGGTGTAAATAGGGAGCAGGGCTGTTAAATTTGGTGTTTTGGGTACAATTCTCTCATACTGGCCACTGGATATTCAACATGGCACCTCATGGCAAAGAACTCTCTGAGGATGTGAGAAATAGAATTGTTGCTCTCCACAAAGATGGCCTGGGCTATAAGAAGATTGCTAACACCCTGAAACTGAGCTACAGCATGGTGGCCAAGGTCATACAGCGGTTTTCCAGGACAGGTTCCACTCGGAACAGGCTTCGCCAGGGTCGACCAAAGAAGTTGAGTCCACGTGTTCGGCGTCATATCCAGAGGTTGGCTTTAAAAAATAGACACATGAGTGCTGCCAGCATTGCTGCAGAGGTTGAAGACGTGGGAGGTCAGCCTGTCAGTGCTCAGACCATACGCCGCACACTGCATCAACTCTGTCTGCATGGTCGTCATCCCAGAAGGAAGCTGACGCACAAGAAAGCCAGCAAACAGTTTGCTGAAAACAAGCAGTCCAAGAACATGGATTACTGGAATGCCCTTTGGTCTGACGAGACCAAGATAAACTTGTTTGGCTCAGATGGTGTCCAGCATGTGTTGCGGCGCCCTGGTGAGAAGTATCAAGACAACTGTATCTTGCCTACAGTCAAGCATGGTGGTGGTAGCATCATGGTCTTGGGCTGCATGAGTGTTGCTGGCACTGGGGAGCTGCAGTTCATTGAGGGAAACATGAATTCCAACATGTACTGTGACATTCTGAAACAGAGCATGATCCCCTCCCTTCGAAAACTGGGCCTCATGGCAGTTTTCCAACAGGATAACGACCCCAAACACAACCTCCAAGATGACAACTGCCTTGCTGAGGAAGCTGAAGGTAAAGGTGATGGACTAAACTCAATTGAGCACCTGTGGCGCATCCTCAAGTGGAAGTTGAAGGAGTTCAAGGTGTCTAACATCCACCAGCTCCGTGATGTCATCATGGAAGAGTGGAAGAGGATTCCAGTAGCAACCTGTGCAGCTCTGGTGAATTCCATGCCCAGGAGGGTTAAGGCAGTGCTGGATAATAATGGTGGTCACACAAAATATTGACACTTTGGGCACAATTTGGACATGTTCACTGTGGGGTGTACTCACTTATGTTGCCAGCTATTTAGACATTAATGGCTGTGTGTTGAGTTATTTTCAGAAGACAGTAAATCTACACTGCTATACAAGCTGTACACTGACTACTCTAAGTTATATCCAAGTTTCATGTCTATAGTGTTGTCCCATGAAAAGATATAATGAAATATTTGCAGAAATGTGAGGGGTGTACTCACTTTTGTGATACACTGTATGAGAAACCTGTTAATGCGTCCATGGTCCCGTGTAAAATAATGAGGTTGTTTTTGATACTTAAACACTGAAAATAACACAAATATAATATAAACACACTCAAATACAATTAAAATCAATATTAAAAATCAATAAAAATACAATAAAAGCTGCACTTTAGTTTTACTTCTTTATTGTTTCCTTACGTGGTTGATCCTGGAACAACGTATTCCTTAGTGAGATGAGTAACACTAACACCGCTCTCATATTTCACCATTATCTCCGTCTTTACTTCCTCTTCTGCTCAGCACCATCACTCTTCACCTTCTCACGAGCCGTGATTAAGATTAAAAGCCGATAAATGCACAGAAACACGAGAAAAAGCTTCAGAAGAATCGTACTGGGACGTTCACTGGGCGAGAACCAGGACAGCCTGACTCAAAGCAGAAAAGCATGCTGTGACCTGATGAGCAGACCTTTCAGTTTTTGGAAATGATGGATGGCACATTCTCTGGGCCAAACGGGAGAAGGACGTTTAAAAGGTGGCGTGTGATGGAATGTGGGTGAAACTTTAAATGTCGTGTCTTTGTGAAGGATTTGCTGCTGATCGCTGCTGTCTGGTTTTCTTAGCTGTGTTTAATTAAAGTAAAATCATGGATTGAAGTCAGAACCCTTTGGTTTATATTTTATTGTAAGTTCTTCATACTTTCAGGTGGGCGTCAACATAATAAATGACCAGAGTTGAAACTCTGAGCTGCGTGACTCCCCGGGCACTGCCAACCGACGAAAAACACTAATAATGTTTACTGCCAACGTTCAGCTAATCAGGACTCCTGTTAATTATTATCCTGTTAATTATGTTTCCTGTCAGTTCAGAAAGCTCCAGATATTCCACACCACTTCAGAAACACTTACCACACCATCAGATCAACGTTTAATAGATCCCTCACCCTCACACACCATCAGATCAACGTCTAATAGATCCCTCACCCTCACACACCATCACATCAACGTCTAATAGATCCCTCACCCTCACACACACCATCAGATCCACATCTAATAGATCCCTCACCCTCACACACACCATCAGATCCACATCTAATAGATCCCTCACCCTCACACACACCATCAGATCCACATCTAATAGATCCCTCACCCTCACACGCACCATCAGATCCACATCTAATAGATCCCTCACCCTCACACACACCATCAGATCCACATCTAATAGATCCCTCACACGCACCATCAGATCCACATCTAATAGATCCCTCACCCTCACACGCACCATCAGATCCACATCTAATAGATCCCTCACCCTCACACACACCATCAGATCCACATCCAATAGATCCCTCACCCTCACACACACCATCAGATCCACATCTAATAGATCCCTCACCCTCACACACACCATCAGATCCACATCTAATAGATCCCTCACCCTCACACACACCATCAGATCCACATCTAATAGATCCCTCACCCTCACACGCACCATCAGATCCACATCTAATAGATCCCTCACCCTCACACGCACCATCAGATCCACATCTAATAGATCCCTCACACGCACCATCAGATCCACATCTAATAGATCCCTCACCCTCACACGCACCATCAGATCCACATCTAATAGATCCCTCACCCTCACACACACCATCAGATCCACATCTAATAGATCCCTCACCCTCACACACACCATCAGATCCACATCTAATAGATCCCTCACCCTCACACACACCATCAGATCCACATCTAATAGATCCCTCACCCTCACACACACCATCAGATCCACATCTAATAGATCCCTCACCCTCACACGCACCATCAGATCCACATCTAATAGATCCCTCACCCTCACACGCACCATCAGATCCACATCTAATAGATCCCTCACCCTCACACACACCATCAGATCCACATCTAATAAATCCCTCACCCTCACACTCACCATCAGATCCACATCTAATAGATCCCACGCCCTCACACACACCATCAGATCCACATCTAATAGATCCCTCACCCTCACACACACCATCAGATCCACATCTAATAGATCCCTCGCCCTCACACACACCATCAGATCCACATCTAATAGATCCCTCACCCTCACACACACCATCAGATCCACATCTAATAGATCCCTCACCCTCACACGCACCATCAGATCCACATCTAATAGATCCCTCACCCTCACACACACCATCAGATCCACATCTAATAGATCCCTCACCCTCACAGCTCGGACTATAAAGCGCTGCAGGGTAACTGGTGATCTGAGCTGGTCTGAAATATGGAGTCGTGTTTCTCTTATTGGAATGAGAATGTGGGTCAGATTTCTGCATCACTTCCTGTTCTGCTTCATTCAGGCCTTACAAGGTCAGAAGAGAAACGACAGCCGGCGCTGAAACCGAGGAGACTCGCCAAAACAGAGCGGGACCGAGCGGGGCCGAGCGGGGCGAGTTTATCCCTCTCAAGGTTATCACCGGGAGAACCGGGAGAGATGGAGGACGGGTTTCTGTTCCAGTTCCAGTCGCAGGCCTGGAGTTCTGTCTGATTGGCGCTGGAAATCGTGGGCGGCGTAATGTAGACGGATAAAAATCAATCCGCTGGTCGTTTATGTGGGAAATAACAGAGGCGGGCGTGTTCGGATGGCTGCGCCGGGCGGCTCCGGACTCAAACAGAGGAGTAACGTTGTGTGTTCAGCGCCCGAGCGGCTGCGTAAGTGAAAGCATCTCTCGCTTCCTCTGCTCTCGCAGCTCTCTCCACTTTAACAAATAAAAAAGCCGTTTCCTCCATCTGAGCTGTAATTGATTTATCGCTCTGGCTTGACTGATAGCGCTGGATGAAGCGAACTGAGGGGAAGCGGACACATCCCACACCTAACACACTTATGAACTTCCTGAGTGTTGTGATGCTGCGCTAATCTAACAGAAATCTATTTCTCGTTTAAACCGGCGGACGTGTCGAAGACGTTAAGTTTCCACCGCTCTCTCTGTCTGTCTCTCTCTCTCTCTCTCTGTCTCTCTCTCTTACTTTCATTACCTCTCTCTGTCTCTCTCTGTCTCTCACTCTCTCTCTCTGTCTGTCTGTCTGTGTCAATCTCGCAATCAACAGATAATTAAAGGCTTCAGCTCATGCGACGGCATCAACCTAATGATTCCATGTCAGCACGGCCGGTCAGTTCTGATTGACCTTGGCGGGTCGGTCGTGCTCCTCTGTGCCGGTTTCCTTCAGCTTCAGTCGTTAGATTTCCTATGACAGAGGAAGTGTTGGGTTCTGGAAATATAGGGCGATCCATCGGGGAGCGGAGCACGGCGGAGGAGAGTCTCACAGGGACGGCGTGTTTAAATAAATGTGAGCTGACCGGCGACGGCTCCTCTCTCGCCCGCAGCTACAGAGCGAGCATGAATGGTTATGACCTCGTACTGTGGACGGTAATATAATAGAAGGATCGTTTCTGTTTCTGAGGGAAGTCGTGCAGCTGAGACTCTGTTATAAAACCTCCACAGATTGGATGCTTTTTACACTTCCACCAACTACGTGCTTGCATACACGCAATCACACATCTGTACTTACCACTGCTGAGATGCACTTGCATTTGCATTTCGAGGTAAAGCACCTCTCTAGTTTTATTTCTACACATCTACTCTATTTCAGTCTCTCTAATGAACTCCTCTAGGCCAGGACGATGGAGGTCCAGTTGATTCTGGTTTCTGGTACTTTTAATGCAGTTTTTCCTGTCGCTGTTGCCCTTGGCTGCTCATCAGAAGGTTTTTGGTCCAGGACAACGTCCATTGTAAACAGTGCTGAGCTCTCCTTTAAATTCTATTCTAAACTTAACTATAATGATTGAAATTTCCTCTGTGGATTCAGAGGGCACAGTTGCAGCAGCAGTGTGGAACCCAGTCGGGCGTTTACTTCTCAGACACGGCCGATCGGTTCTGTCTGCGCTCGAGAATCTAACCTGAGGTTTTTTTTTCGATTTTAGAAGCCAAAGTGGCTAAAATGAATTTCACTAAACGCTTTTGTAGCTTCATTTGATGAGTGTTATTTATTTTTTAAATTATTAATAGGAATAATATAACAGGACCCAGAATACGTCTCGTCCTTGACGCGCTCTGGTGCAACCTGAACCTTCTCAATCGTATCTTCAGCCCTGAACCAGAGCTCAGCGCCGCCGAGAGCTGCTGGTGTTCTGCTTCATTCGTTATTCATGAATCTCTCTCAGACTCAGTATCACACCAAAAAATTGGTTTCTATCATTTCTCTTTACTTCAGAGATGCGTGTGAACGGTTTAAAGCCTCCGTCAGACGATCTCTCACCAGAACGAGCAGAGTTTTACTAATGGAGCAGGAGAAGAGCGTTTATTGTAAAACCTAATGGGTGTTTTTGACATTTAAAGGCCGTTTATTCCACTCAGCGTGATCTGTAACGTAGCAAACACAATCACAGACGATGAGAAATCGCTGGAGATTTTCCTGTTTTGTAATTATTTACCAGTGAGTCCCCCGCCCCCCCGCCGGTGCTGTCGACTATAGACCGGCGATGCACTTCATTTACTTCTTAAATACAGAGGAAACAAATGCATTAAGTCCGTCAGGCTCCAGCACAACACAGAACTAATTCTGTACTGAAGAACAACCAGACCTGAGAGTTCTGCACACATCAGGAATTCTGTGGTGACGGGGACGTCTGAAAATAAATCACATCTATAATTACTCTCATACTGTAGAGCCGAGCCACAGAGAAAAATAATAATAATTAAATAACGGAGAGTCACGCGCTGATCTCAACGTTCCTCCACTTCTGTACAGGCGCCTCGGGCTACTAACCAGGGTCCTAACACAGCGCCAAAGACCCCACCCACTTTTTAGTCCCGTCTTTTCCCACCCAGCAGACTAGTGGCTACATTTTATCTGTTGCACTGTTTGCACTGGCGATTGTGCCCACTAGGGGGTGCCCAGCCGACTCGGAGAGATCAGAGTTCCACTGTGGGATAAACTAGGGCCGGAACGTTCCGTCTGTGTTCTCTGTTATAAATGATAATAAAAGTGAATGATTTAGATCAGACCTCAGTATTAAGAGCTGTTGGTGATTGAAATATTTTGGGATTGTTTACTGATCTTTACGTTGATTTATAGTCGCTACTCTGCAGTTTGAGAGCTTCTGGGAAAACGATTTAATCTTTTAATTGGATAATAAATCTAAGACTTTAAGTAATAGAATTTCAGTTGACCAGGAAACCAAATGAGCATGAATACATTTACTCTGATACGATTTTGCCTAAAACCGTTCCTGAGATTATTGAGATGAATTCTAGATCATTTGGATGATTACAGCGCTCACGCTATAGAGAATAATTACTGCAGGGAAACATGGAGTCTTTAATTCAGTCAACGTTCGGTCTTTCTGTTCAGATTGGCCTCGTAATAAGTTGTAAATGAGAGAATTAGAGGCTGAGCAGCGGCAGGACTATTTTTTAATTCTGCTTTTATCAGGCGTAAATCAGGCGCATGTTTTGGTGCAAACCTAAGTGCTTAATTGCAGAGGGTTGGGATTTTGCGGCTGGTTTTAATTAGAGAGTTTTTGATTGCACTAGAGAGACGTCCCCTCTTGTTCTGGAGCGAGTTCACGCCGTTTATTTCTGCCTAAATTAATTTAAATGAACTAAATGTGGATTTATTTCCAGCTGGAGAGATAAAACGCTTTTTAGTTTGTTTGTCTCTTTGGAAACGATTTACAGCCGAACGAGTAAAAGAAACGAAACCATTCCAACCTCATGGCAGCAGTTCAGGAGAAGCTGTTTCCTCGTCTATAAAGACTCGGTCTGGTTTGATTGGTTTGGTGTGGAGGAACCCGTCCGATCCTCAACCTTCCTGAACACGGGACGAATTGTAATGCTGACTGTGAGCCAGGACTCATCAATCAACACCAGTGCCTGACCTTATGAGTACTCACACTTACTAAGTGTGCACAAATTCCCAAAGACACGTTCCAAATGCTTGTTTGAAACAAATTACTAACTCGAGCTCGTGGTCACGTGTCCACATACTTTTGGCCGTGTTCGTGTGGCGTGGCTCCCTGCAGTGATGTTTGAGTTATTTAGGATGGAGATCACAGTGACGATCACACAGCAGCTTAATCAAAATATCTCTGCTATATTTACGACGCTTGTGTCGGCATGGCGAGTTAGATGAGCGGTGGATACCAGCGCAGTAGGTCTGTTCCCTTACGACCTTCAACACCCCCCCACCGCACCACCACCACCACCACCACGCCTGCTACTCTGGACGTTTAATCGATGCCGTAAGTCACACGTGCCGGTCGAAGCGCTCCCTACAGGATCAGGAGATGCATGCCGATCACACTCAGCAGATATATACGCCCGTCAGGCACCATGGACGCCGGCGGCGCCTCGTTGAGCCTAACCAAGTAGTGCTAATGCGCCGTTCTTCTTAGATACTCGAGTGAACTGCTCCATTTCACGCCGACGCTGGAACGAGTCCCATCAGGCTCAGAAATGTTTGGGTGGAGTCATATTCAGAGTCTCTGCAGCCATGCTATGATTAGCAATGGCTTCATGTTGGTTTCAAGTTGAGGGCCCCTCTTCACTGGAAGGGTCAGGAACATGACTGTGCATAATGTACTGACCCTCCATGCTAAGGGGGCTCAGTGGGACAGAATGCATTACCTGCACTGCATAGCTTTAAAATCTAGACTCCAACTCTCTGACTCCCTGAAAGCGTTCAGTCAGTACGGCGGTGGAGTTCTGGTAGCGCTGCTGCCAAGGGCTTCCTTCTGTTCAGAGTTATCCCTTGGTGGTGTGTTAGTGTGTGTTGTGCTGGTATGAGTGGATCAGACACAGCAGCACTGCTGGAGTTTTTAAACACCTCACTGTCACTGCTGGACTAAGAATAGTCCACCAACCAAAAATATCCAGCCGACAGCGCCCCGTGGGCAGCGTCCTGTGAGCACTGATGAAGGTCTAGAAGATGAGCGACTCAAACAGCAGCAATAGATGAGCGATCGTCTCTGACTTTACATCTACAAGGTGGACCGACTAGGTAGGAGTGTCTAATAGAGTGGACAGTGAGTGGACACGGTGTTTAAACACTCCAGCAGCGCTGCTGTGTCTGATCCACTCATACCAGCACAACACACACTAACACACCACCACCATGTCAGTGTCACTGCAGTGCTGAGAATCATCCACCACCTCAATAATACCTGCTCTGTGGGGGTCCTGTGGGGGTCCTGACCATTGAAGAACAGGGTGAAAGGGGGTAACAAAGCATGCAGAGAAATAGATGGACTACAGTCAGTAATTGTAGAACTACAAAGTGCTTCTATATGGAAAGTGGAGCTGATAAAATGGACAGTGAGTGTAGAAACAAGGGGGTGGTTTTAATGTTATGGCTGATCGGTGTATATATATATATATATATATATTTAGTTGTAAAATAACTGGTGTGGAAAGTATCTGGACGCTTTAAGTTTGTACTTTGAGGCAAACCTCGGTCTCATGAACCGTTGGCTTGTGGATGATGGAAGCAGTCGTACTGAGAGTGATGTGGAGGGTGTTGGTTGCAGATCTGCAGCTTCTTCGGTTCGAGCGTTTCATCATTTTGCTCCTCAGAAGCTCCTTCAGCTTCACTGTGATCGATGCTCGAGGAGCGAAACCCTCCCGACCGACCGAGGGAAACATGTTTAATAATGAAACGATGCTGTAACGAGCACAGGCGTGCAAATTTTTACTGTATTTACCACGGTGCAGGGGTGGGGGTGTGTGGGGTGTGTGTGTGGGGGGGGGGGGGGGGGGGGGGGGGTACATGCTGCAGGGTGGAACAGTGATTTACCGTATTGCTGTAGGCAGCAGTGTGTGGGTACTGGTTCACTTTTAATTAGGAGAGGTTAACTCTTACACACACACACACACACACACACACACACACACACACGTGTTCCCACATACTAACCAGCCTAACCCGACCTCCAGGGATTTATTAAACCCTCTCAGTGTGGAGACACTACAGTTATATAAATGTTAGATGAAATTAATGAGTGCTTTCTCTCGGAGCGGTGTTTATCGGTCTGAGAGACTCAGCGAGTCTGGACTGGATTTTCACATCTTTGTTTATCGAGCACTGAGTGAGAAGATCGATGCTGAAGTTCCAGTCAGTCATCCAGTCACCTGCACAGAGCTTAGAAACGCTGTTCTTTATTCTGAGCAGGTCAAAACGCTACACATGAGCCAAAACATTAAAACCACCCCCAAAAATGTGCAGGGCGACGCCTATTCTGCAGCACCGGTACATGTGAGGGTGAGGGATCTATTAGATGTGGATCTGATGGTGCGTGTGAGGGTGAGGGATCTATTAGATGTGGATCTGATGGTGCGTGTGAGGGTGAGGGATCTATTAGATGTGGATCTGATGGTGTGTGTGAGGGTGAGGGATCTATTAGATGTGGATCTGATGGTGTGTGTGAGGGTGAGAGATCTATTAGATGTGGATCTGATGGTGTGTGTGAGGGTGAGGGATCTATTAGATGTGGATCTGATGGTGTGTGTGAGGGTGAGAGATCTATTAGATGTGGATCTGATGGTGTGTGTGAGGGTGAGGGATCTATTAGATGTGGATCTGATGGTGTGTGTGAGGGTGAGAGATCTATTAGATGTGGATCTGATGGTGTGTGTGAGGGTGAGAGATCTATTAGATGTGGATCTGATGGTGTGTGTGAGGGTGAGGGATCTATTAGATGTGGATCTGATGGTGTGTGTGAGGGTGAGGGATCTATTAGATGTGGATCTGATGGTGCGTGTGAGGGATCTATTAGATGTGGATCTGATGGTGTGTGTGAGGGTGAGGGATCTATTAGATGTGGATGTGATGGTGCGTTTGAGGGTGAGGGATCTATTAGATGGTGGATCTGATGGTGATTAGATGTGGATCTGATGGTGTGTGTGAGGGTGAGGGATCTATTAGATGTGGATCTGATGGTGTGTGTGAAACCTGATAGACTCATGTAGATTATGTAGATGGAGATGAGCTCCTCAGTAGGATCAGTGAGGTGTTGTATAACACTGGAGCTTCACATCAATATCGTGTCCTTGTATTAATATTGTTAATGATGTGCTGAGGAGAATGCGGTGTGTGTTACGGGAAATAAAATGATCTCTGGATGATCTGCTCTCATGGAGGTCCCGTGTGGTTTCATCTGAGACGCTGGTCCATCCATTGAGAAGAAAAACTTCTAGTTATTTAAATGAGATTTAATCATGTCCAGTTCCCTGAGTGTAACTTGTAGATTGAATCCCCCTCTGCCCTGAATGACTACACTTGGTCACTTCTCTTCACCTGCAAGAGGTGGACAATAGTGTCTGTCAGTCCATCTTAATAAGTGTTAATTCGCTCCAGGTGGAAGTGTTTCTATACAGAACTCATCTGTTCACAATTTATTTCTTTTCATATTGTGTTATCAGTCAGTAGTGTGTAAATACAGACGTGTATTCCATTAGTGGAATCATGTCACTAGCAAAGCAACATGAGTAGTAAACAGTTTTCTAGACCAGCAGTCTAGAATGCAGAGTGCAGACACACACACACACACACACACACACACACACACACACACAGATCTTCTGAGTTTATTCTGCAGAAATTAAAGCTCAATCTTCCAGAATGACTCTCGTGAATCTGAAGCCGTTAGCAGTAACTGCTGCATGCAGTAAGTCGTAGTTTTACATTACTGTTTTAAATATTTTATCAATCATTTTAGCAGCGCTGACACAAGATCTTTATTTTATTAAACCCGAGAGCTGTGGAAAAGAAAGAAGGGGATTGTGGGATCGATTTTGGGAAGCGGAGCTTGAAGGATTTTGAAAGTAAAAAAAAAACACCCTTGAGTGAAAGTCAGGCTGGATTTAATATCTCCTCTCTCCCGGCTCGTCTCCACACAGAGCTGCTTAGAATATCTGATTCTGGAGGAGATTTCACCTCATATATGTGGGCACTGAGCGCTCGGGCACCCACCACCCACCACTAAGACTGAATCTCATCTGTGCTATTGGCCGGTCAGGCATGTAAGGGCGATTAAGAGGGAATGGCTGTCCTAAGCCCTGCAATGGATTGGCACCCGGACCAGGGTCTTCCTGCCCTGTGCCCAATGTTTCCTGATGGAAGATGAAATGAAATAAAGAGACAGATCAGCAGAATGGATGCACTTGTGTTCAGCCACATCTCACAGAGCTGGTGTAGAATTAAATAGAATTTAAATCTGAAGCATATCATTATCCCTGACAGAAGGATGCCAATCAATCAGGCCATGCCCGGGCTGTTCTCCGATCTGACTGATCAGCAAATTCAGCTTTTTAATCATATATACAGTATACATCTGACATCTATTCTTCATTCAGACTTTGTTAGATGTTTAATATAAACCTCAGCTTTGATATCAAGCAGATATTTTTCATATCGTTCCCTCTAACTTCAGATCCTGAGATATAAAACAGCAGCACATCACAGGAAATGCACTTCCTATTAAATATGTATGTAATATATACTGCTGCTGTATATATAGATACAGTGAGGAGATCCGGCCGTGTGCTGCTGAATGTTTACAGTCATTTGAGCTCAAATCATCACAAAAATAGAAAGAATATAAACACCAGTTCAAACATAAACACCTTAATCATGTTAGAAATGACCAGAGCTCATAAATATTTATTTAAAATATAAATATAAATTTTATTATGAATTGATGTTTATTGATCCGACCATTAAAGCAAAGTGCAGGTTCAGGATCAGAATCTTTAATTCATTCATTCAGTCTGTTTTACCACCGATTCATCCTGGTCAGGGATGCAGTGGGTCTGTTTTATTGACCCTGGGCAGGTTGTCGGTCCATCACAGAGCACACACACACACACACACACGAGGTAAGTTCTAGTATCTCCTATAAACCTGACTGCACGTCTTTGGACTGCAGCACTCGGAGGAAACCCACACAGACACAGGGAGAACATGCAAACTCCACACAGAAAGAACTCTTGACCTTCTTGCTATAGTGCACTAGCAATAGAGTCATTATAATTGGGACACTATGCAGTCTGCAGAAAGCAATTTGTGACCCAAATCCTCTCTGATCAGGACTCTAGAAACTAAAGGACACTGGTGGTTGTAGTTATGAAGGTGGATTTTCCTCCCTGTTTGTGCTTGATAACACTTCAGCTGCTCAGTATTCTGGGCTCTCCATCGTGGTAAATTATGCATCATAATACAGCGCATGATTTTAATGAATGTTAGATAATTGCTGAGACGAGCAGGGACGTCCTGATGCCGTCTAGATCGGAGTATGTTCCTCCAAAATGCACGTGTACCTCTGAGCATTACAGGGAATCATAAATTCCTTGCAAATGTCGTTGGACTCTTTAAAAAGTGGTGAAGGTCTTCCCATCGCTGCTCCTAAACAGCCGAGACTTTTATTAATGCTTCTTTTATTGCCAATTATGACGTCACAATCTGTTCAGCTGTGGATCGTTCCTCAGTCTTTCTTACACTGCGCCGTCCTATATTTACAAAATCAATACAGTCGACTTTTTGTGGACTGAATGTGTAAAAATGCTGAGCAGTACAGAGCAATACGAGGTACACCGTACAGCCAAAAGTATTTGGACACCCGACTGTGAGCTTGTCGGACGCCCCGTTTCAAAAACGAAAGATACCTCTGTGTGACAACAGCCGCTCTTCTGAGAAGCTTCTGACAAAACGTTGGAGTGTGTCTGTGTATGGGAATTTGTGCCCAAGAAAGGCTCAGTTGGTGTTCCGGTTCGTCCCAGAGCTGCTGAGTGGGGCTGAGGTCAGGGCTCTGTGCAGGAAACTGAAGTTGCTTGGTTTTTAAACTGAGTTTTCCTTTGCTGGAACAGGAAAGGACCTTCCCTAAACTGTTGCAGCAAAGTTGGAAGCATATTTTCTTGATATGATTAATTTATTACACCTCAGTAACCCTGTATCAGATATGGAACATCATGACGTGGTGATATTTTGTCTGTTGTCTGTGTTTATTGCATGTTAAAACGTCTCTGTTGGGGGTCCAGTTCCTTCAGCGAGACTAAAATGTCGCTCTGGCTTGTGTCTCGGCAGGTAACCAGCAGAATGGTGGCTGGCGAGGTGAGTGGGCACAGCTACCTGGTGGCATGCTGGCAGCCCATTCTCATCCTGATGCTGGGCACTGTGCTCTCAGGCTCAGCCACAGGATGCCCGTCCCGCTGCGAGTGCAGTGCCCAGGAGCGCTCGGTCCTGTGCCCCCGCAGGAAACTGGTCGCCCTCCCGGAGGGGATACCCATCGAGACTCGGCTGCTGGACCTGAGCAAGAACCGCCTGAAAGCCATCAACCCCGAAGAGTTCATCAACTACCCCCACCTGGAGGAGCTGCAGCTCAACGAGAACGTGATCGCCGTCATCGAGCCGGGCGCCTTCAGCAATCTGTTCGGGTTACGGACGTTAGGACTGCGCAACAACAAGCTGAAGCTCATACAGCTGGGGGTCTTCACCGGCCTGAGCAACCTCACCAAACTGGATATTAGTGAGAATAAAATAGTCATCCTTTTAGACCACATGTTCCAGGACCTTTACAACCTCAAAGAGCTTGAGGTGGGAGATAGTGAGCTGGTCTTCATCTCTCATAGAGCCTTTAATGGACTCAGTAGTTTAGAGCAGCTCACCATGGAGAGATGCAACCTGACCTCTGTGCCCACAGAGGCGTTTAGTCACCTTCATAACCTGCTGGTGCTCAAGCTGTGGCATTTTAATGTGAACACCATTAAAGACTTCTCCTTCAAGAGACTCTACCGGCTGAAAGTCTTAGAGGTCACAAACTGGCCGTTCCTCAGTAGCATGACGGATAAAGCCCTGCACGGGCTCAACATTACCAGTTTAAGCATCACACACTGCAACCTTACTGCCATTCCATATGTGGCCATCCAGCATCTTGTGTACCTTCGCTCCCTCAACTTCTCTTTCAACCCCATAGAAACTGTCGAGGGCAACAAGCTGCACAATCTGATGAGGCTGCAGGTTTTCGACCTGGTAGGCGGCCGCCTGGTCGCTATTGAGCCTTACTCGTTCCGGGGACTGAACTACCTGAAGGTGCTTAACATTTCCAGCAATAGCCTGAGCACTTTGGAGGAGTCTGCCTTTCACTCCGTGGGGAACCTGGAGACGCTCGCCCTGTACGACAACCCCTTGGCATGCGACTGCCGCCTGCTGTGGGTTTTCCGTCGACGCTGGAGGCTCAACTTTAACAAGCAGCAGCCGTCCTGTGCCACGCCCGAGTACGTGCAAGGCAAGGAGTTTAAAGACTTCCCAGACATCCTCCCTGCTAACTACTTCACCTGCCAGAAGTCCAAGATCCGGGACCACAAACCCCTCCAGAGATTCGTGGACGAAGGGACAACGGTTCATTTCGCATGCCAAGCGGACGGAGATCCCACCCCCGTGATCATGTGGCAGACTCCCAGGAAGCAAATCATCACCATGAAAAGTGTCGGGCGTCTGTTGGTGTCCCTGGACGGCACCCTCGAGGTGCGATACGCCCAAACGAAAGATAACGGCACTTATACGTGTATAGCCACCAACGCCGGAGGTAACGACACCAAGCTCGCCCATTTACACGTCCATAGTTATTCCCCCAACTGGCCCAATCAGCCAAATAAAACATTCGCTTTCATCTCCAACCAGCCCAATGAAAGTGGTGCCAACGAGACTGGAAGATCAGTCCCATTTCCCTTCGACATGAAGACTCTCATCATTGCGACTACTATGGGATTTATTTCTTTCCTTGGAGTGGTTTTGTTTTGTCTTGTTCTCCTCTTCCTTTGGAGTCGAGGGAAAGGTAACGCCAAGCCAAACATCGAGATCGAGTATGTGCCACGTAGAGTCGACGGAGAGGCCACTCCGACCGAGGAAACCCATAAGATCAGAATGAAAATGATGTGAACATTTAACTTCAAGTGCTGATGCTGGTGTGGAAAAATCCCTGGCCTGGCAGAAATGTATTTAGGAGTCAGAGGCAGACGTGCTCCTGGTTCCCCTCATGGACCTGATAGAAGATCAATAATGAAAGTAAAGCCTTTTATTCTCTCAGCTCTGCTGGGATTGTTTCTTTAAAGTCAGAACCAATTTTACGGGAGAGCCATATTTCTGTTTTTATTATTTTGATAACGCGTGAACACGGGATCGGCCCCGACCCAGACGCCAGGTTTAATCCGTACTCGTCTGTCCTCTACTGTTTTGTACATAATAATTTCTATGTACATTGGATGTACATTTGGAAATATAGCTATTAAAAAGGGTTGAGAATTATATTCATGGGTTGAGCGTATCGGGATCCTCGTGATTGTGATCGGCGTACGTGAGTGAGAGACACTGTAAACTATAAACATGTCCGGTTACGTTTCTGTAAATGTCCATCGCTGAGGTTTATAAGGGCCACATTATTTTTATTTACAACTAATTCATGATTATTCTTGACAATCATTCATTTACAGTATAAAGTCAAGTGCTCAGTCTTGATTATGACCCTTGATGGAGGATATAAGCCCGGTATCACAAGTAAAGCTGTGAGATGATGGATGTGATCTATTCTGGAGTGACCCGCCCGATGGAAGTTGATTTTGATGAAAGAACGCTCATGTTAGGCATCGGTAGAGTCGTAAAACTGAATTTCCTGAAAGCGTAATGCAGATTTAATCTTCTACATTAATGCATGTGTGTTTGTGCATTAGGATGAGCCTCTGTTTGATGATGAGATGCCGAGTTGCAGAGATGAACTCCTAGAGGCAAAAATATGTGGAAATCTTATCAAATCCTTGGCTATTAATATGCTCCCCCCTCCATTTAAAGGCTTTTGGGTTTGCTTTCCATATGATTGTGGATTATTTTTGACATTTAGTCAAAGTCAGACATTGAAGCTGATCAGACAAGCCCGGCTTACAATTGACATTCCATTCAAACCCAAAGATGTCCATCGAGGTTCCGGTCACACCAGACCATCCTTACAGACCTTGCTTTGTACTGAAGGGGCGCAGTCCTGCTGGAACCACTCGATCCTGGAGTCACATTTTCCAGCAGCGTTAAAGAACCCTTAGAAATTCTAGAAGCCCTTAAATCCAAAAGTGAGCATAATATCCTAGAAAGACGTTATTATTCGGAGTGTACTTCACAATGCACATTCAGCAACTGTTCTGTTTTGTTCTACAGAGGTTCTCCAACAGCGTGAGGATCATCCAAATAGCAAAACTCATTCTGAGATGTGAGAGCTCAAGAATCAGGACATGTTCATTAAATATGTAGTAAAATTTTAGTGGAATTCATCTGAAGTTAGTCATCTGAGAGGATCTTAACAGGTTTGACTGGACAGGATCACTTCAGAATGGATCACATCCAGAATTTCTGAACGTGAAGGTAAGAGTTCAGACTGAAAGAGAGGAACCGTAACAAATCTTCTGGTTGGGTTTGCATTAAAATGAGTTTTATTTCTTCATGTACCTTCCTGATGAATCGACCACACATTAATTTATGATTGATGATATTTATGTATAAATGGCAGGGACTCTTCTGAAGGTAAATGTGTTTGGCCCTTGAGAATCGATCAGTGTTGCCTCTGGAACGATGCCAGACTTTAAAAAAGATTAAAACCGTAACGTTTCTACTCCGGTGTCCATTTTTATTTCTGCAGTCTTTTTCATTAAGATCATGGACAGGTTATTGGCAGGCAGCCGAAACAGCCGTGCGATTTACTCGTGCTGTCGTCGGACGTTTTCTCTGAAGGTCTTTTCTGTGCAGACGCTGGCGCTGACCCGAACGCGCTCTGCATGCTAATGCTCGCCAATTTCCAATGCAGAAGCAGATTTGGCTTCTGGTTCAGGGTTCGGAGTCTGCACGTCAGACGGGGGAAATGGATTAGCGGGAGTGCTAAATGATAACTCCAGAGGAAATGATGCAATGACACCATGAAGCTTGGCGAGATGCAGCGAATACCTGCAGAACGTCTGTGTTACTTATGTAATCTCTGAGCAAGCAGTTTAGTTCTATAAATAGAACTTTAAAAGATGGTTTTATTCATTCATGCTTGGACAGGACGCCAATCCACGTCTGGGCACCACACACATCTCAAATACTTACTTACTGACGCCTGGGACAGTTAAGAGTACTACATACAGTGAACAGAAGCAGGGATTAAATACAGATCCACAGGACCCTGGAGCAGTGCAGCATCCACACTATTGAATAACTAATAAATCTTTTATTATTTTTATGTTTATTAGTAGGTGAAACTAGTGCAAAAGTATATGGACACTCATGTACACACTCACATTAATACCTTTTTGACTGCAGTAAAAGCCTTCAGTGCTCTGAGACGTCTTCCCTCAAGATTTTGTAACATAACTGCAGAACTGGAGAATTTGCTTCCATTCCATTTAGATCAGACTTTGATGTTTTTGGTGTTGAGGATCCATTCGGAGCTCTGATTCCCTCCTGAGGTGTTGGATTGGGTTGAAGGCCAGTCACGTTCCTCCTCACCGAACTCACCAAGGGTTTTTTTTTATTTGTTTGATCTCTCTTGATCTGTACGGTTGCATTATCAAGATGAAACAAATAAAAGCGTTTCTCAAACCGGTGCTACAAAAGCAAAAGCACTTGAGGTCTTCAAGGTTTTCTACAAGGTCACTGAACACTTTAAGATTTTACTGGAACAAAGTGTTTTAAACCACAAACAATCATCCAAGATCTTGACATGATCTTTGTCCTTCAACAAAGCACTGAAACAAACACACTCCTGTCATCCACCTGACAACCAGATGCTAAATAATGCAAAGTAATTTAATCAGTAATTACAGAACACATTTCTCCTCCTCCACAGTTCAATGGTTGTGTGCTTTACTCCACTCCAGCTGACTCCTGGCACTGTGCATGATCTTAGGCTCGGGTGCAATCGTTCAAATGTGCTAAATCTATCCATAAGGCCTCCAATGAAAACTTCAGGTGCTGATGTTCCTTCGCTTCCAGAAATGGTTTAGAATTTATTAGTGCGTTTTACAACCAACGACAGAAGATTTCTGTGTGGTATATTTTTCAACAATGAACTGGAACATCGACTGAGACTCTCTTGACCAACAGCAGCACCCTGCTATAGAAATGTTGTCATCTTTTGACTGAAAGGGCACAAATCACTGATGGTCAGATGTCCGAATACTTTTGGTCGTATCGTGTGCATTTGAATGAGATGAGTCTATAGCAGTATGACCCTGAACGTCACAAAGTACGATCCATCCTACCCCGAATCTTTACTTCCTGTATGCTCGTACCTGTAATCAGTGGGTGTTGCTGAAAAAGCTAAAGCAAAGGGAATCTAACAGGGGGCGTCCACATACTTTTTTATAGTTCACATCAATCCACTTAGTGGCAACGAAGATTGTTGATTATATTTTGACAGTTCAGGGCTTTGGCAAATCTTCCCGTCCTACGTGTTTTTAATAAAATAATGGTGCAATTTCCTGAATATCCGACCTGAGCGGGCTAAATTTGGCACTGATGAATCATGAAAACACAACTGCAGGAGAAAACAGCGGATCTGCAGAGCACATTTATTTTATCTAATCTTTTTTAAAAAATGCCACTTTTTATAGATTTGAGACTTGAGACGGAGGAAGGTTGTGTTACCTGTGAAACAAGCAGTGCAGGGCCTGAGGCATCTAATACAGCAGAGCTCAGATAAACAGAAATAAGGACGTGTACGTTTTCTAATCATGTTTTGCTCTTTTTGTGCATAAATGAATATTTCAGGCTAAGAGACGAGCGCATTAACCTAAACATGCTCATTTCACAGTGTTCCGAGCTCCTCACAGTTTATGCACAGTTAATGATAATATGAGGCTGATGTTGTTTTTTTACAGCATTTTATCACCCAGCAGGCTTCGTACGTTCTCATTAATGATTAATATTCTCGCATCGTGCTCGGCTGCACACAATCTAATAATAATAATGCTCATTGTGATGGGACCTGTGGAAAATTGCGCTGTGGCGTCACGGGTTTTGAGGAACCTAATAATCAGGTCAATCTGAGAATAGAGTTCGATTAATTATTCATTTTCACAGCGCCTGTGTGTTGTCCTGTTTGTTGTGTTCTGAAGCCGAAGGTGTTTTGCGGAAGATAAAGAAACCCGCGCCATAACCACGCAGCTGTTTAACTCTCCGAGAGCTACATTCTGGATTTCTGTCCAACCTTTGAGATGATTGATGTCTGTCATTTAAATACAAGCAATTTCATGCAGGCATCAAGCAAAAGCTGTAAAATATTCATGCTTGCAAGATGCAAAGGTTTAAATCATTTACACGTTTAAAAAGCTTCACTGAGCAGCTAACGTTAATGGACTTGATGCTTTTAGGGATAATCCAGTGACGTCCGGTCGTTAGCTTCCTAGCAGAAGAAACGTGTAGCTGCTTTATAAAAGCGACATGATGAAGGTGAAACATGCAAACAGCACCGACGCTCAGTTAATGTTCAGCAGATACGGATCAGAGAGGAATCAACACATATAGTGCCGGTGTGTTATCACAACCTTCGATGAGTGTTTTAATGAAGCGTTTTATGAAGCCTACAAATCCCTGGAGCTCTGCTGGGGGGATAGAACACCTTTCTATTCCTATTCTACATAGAACACCTTTCTATTCTGTTCCTTTTACTGCTGCTGTAATGATGGTGGTCTGTGGAAAATAGAAAGTGGTCCAACACATCAGTCCAACATCTCCTAGCTGTCTGGTTCAGGCAAAATCTGCAGACTGCCACAGCATGTAATTTCCATTTCAATTTCATACATACAGAGTCGGGGCAGCTATTTATCTTCGCGGCGCAGTATGTACCCTTCATATAAATAGATTTAGGGCAACAGAAACAAGCAAAGATAGATTTTAGTGTTTCAGTATTTCATTTCAAGTGCGTACATTTGTCTGAGCGATGGGGGGCCGCCAAAGTAAAGCTGGCTTTATCGAATGTGTCTGAGCTTTACAGACCGGTCCTCCGATCTGCCATTTTCAACTTTCGATTGACTGGATTAAAACATTTCAGTTTGTTTTTGTTCTAACACGAGTGGCAAATCAGAAATACCAAGTGAGTGAGTTGTCTGCTTGCTTCTCATGGTGTGATGCTCACAGCCGAGCTGAAGGTGTAAAAATGAGCAGTGTGTGTGTGTGAGCGTGTGTGTGTGTGTGTGTGCATATCCGGCATTAAAAGCAGCAAAGCAAAACGCCACAGCTCTATCTCAGCAGCTTCCATATATAAATATCATTTTCAGCATTTTGCAGATGCTTTTATCCAAAGCGACTTACAGAACTGGGACAGTATACAGTCTAAGCAATTGAAGGTTAAGGGCCTTGCTCAAGGGCCCAACAGTGGCAACCTGGCAGTGGTGGGGCTTGAACCAGCGACCTTTCGATTACTAGTCCAGTATCTTAACCGCTAGGCTACAACATTTCCCAAACACCCTACAACTGCCCAAGATATCCTCTCTATATTTACTGTCAGGAGGTCGACAGTTTGAGTCCTGTTTATGCAACAGGCCCTTATATTTGGTTCTGCGGGATGTTACATCGAGTGGAAAAAAGAGATGGCTGGCTTCACGTGTCTTGGAGGAAGTACATGTTAGCCCTCACCCTCCCAGGTTGGTAGCGTTGTGTTAGTGTTACAGAAGACTCAGCTGCTCCTGGGCATAAATAAGTTAGTGAATCAGTAATTACTCTACATAATGCCTTACAGTTGTTGGCGCCTAGTGTGAGTACCTTATCACCTCGCGTCCGGTGTTTCAGGAATAGGCTTTCACATCCTGGACCATAATTAAGTTGCTGCTACAGAATGGTAACTTTTTTACTATCTAAAAATCAAAAGAGAAAAATAAATAAGCAAGTTACAAGAAGTGTCATGCAGTGTAATCAAGTTCTCTTTTTTATTTCAGCTGAAGCCAGGTCGGATCCTTTGCTAACGACAGGATGGCTTTAAAGCTAAATCCTAGAACTTCACTTCCAGAAAGCCATTATAAGCCCCATAAGCAAAGCTCATAAACCCTTAATGATCAGCTCAGTGCTTAAATGAAATGTAAATTCCACATTTTCCGCGTCCATAAACAAAGGCGACCTGCAATGAGCAATTTATTACAGCAGTAAAAATTGTCATTTAATTCCAGAAGTTACCTTGCATTTACGTCTCCCATACATCTCAGCTGCATTACATGTTCCACAAATAGATTTCCTGCATGGTTCAGCATGGTTCAGCTCACCTGAGACTTCCTGCTGGTGCAGTGCTATAAAAAATCATTTTACTCTGCACAGTAGAACAGTGTTTAGGTTTTTAGTTCAGTACGGTTTATTCAGCTAAGATCTTGGTGATAAAGAACTATAAATTTTTACCCCCTGAGCTGAAAACATCTACAAATATCCTCAGAACGTACATTAATGCCTCCGTTATTTCCTGCTGCTTTTGCTGCCAACTGCCAACTGTTTCTGTTAAATGCGCTGACCTTGAGATCCGTCGGTGCTAAGCTATTGTATTAGACTGCTGCACCATCCAAGCGTCCATTACTGCTCAGTAGTTTGGCATGTTTTCCTGTGTCAGTGTGGCTTTTATACCGTCAGTTTTACTGACTTATGAAGTTCATAATAACATAAGTACATTAGAAAAGCATCTCTTTAGTTTTGTCATTATATTCTGATCTGATGTTCCTCCTTTTTGGGGATTGATGTTCTCCTTTTTGGGGTTATGGAAGTGGTCACCCTTTTAGAAGGTGTATCAGCTACTCAAATCCCCCTGGGTATTAATTAATTGTAAAGGTTGTAGGTTCAATCCCCACTATGGCCAAGTTACCACTGTGAGGTCTTTAAGCGTAAATTGTTTAGGGCAGGTGTAGCCTAGTTGTTAAGGTACTGGACTAGTAATCGAACGGTCGCTGGTTCAAACCCCACCACTGCCAAGTTGCCATTGTTGGGCCCTTGAGCAAGGCCCTTAACCCTCAATTGCGTATTCAGTATACTGTAGTGTAATAAAAGTGTCTGCTAAAAGCTAAAAATGTAAATGCAGTATATTTAATCAGAAATAAACACCAGAAAGCATAAATATATCATGGTTTACTGTAACTGCAAAAAGTGTGGTGTGAAGTAAACACACAATAATAATAATAAATGATAAAAAGCACATTTTAGGTAAAATGTATTACAATATTAACGTAAACGAAGCTAATGCTAAGTTTAAACATTAAATTCCCGGCATTTATCCAAAGCTCGCGATATTTGTACAAGTGAAGCGTTTTATTTTATTACTTTTTATAGAAAATAAGAGTAAATATGAGTCTAAAACATCAGCGATTCAATTAATCTTTAAAATTAAATGACGAGTGAGCTGAAAATAGAACTTTTATTCAGAAGTTTAATGAAAAGCTGTGTGGAGCTCGTGCCTCAGTCAGTCAGTATGCTGAGGACCAATTCGACTTTACTGTAATATAAGCAGTAACTGGAGCTGATGTGGCAGGAGGTGAGACTGTTATTGCTGAAATAATGAAAGTGGAAGAACAGCGGAGGGGTCGTTACCTCATGTTTTTATGGAAACTGACTCCCTTTTCCAAAAAATAACGTTTCTCCATGTGTCCATCTTTACCTCAGATCATCAGATCTCCTCAGGACAGGTACAGTACAGCTACACTCTCATTTATTTATCTACATTTATTGCTTTAATAGTTATAATGTATGATTTTATGCGGTAAGTATTATTTAAAATGTTTAAATAAGTAATTATTTGGGGGTCTGGAACAGATTAATTCAGTTTACATGATTTCTTATGGGAAAATGAATTAAGAATGTGTACAAATCACAATTCAAAATACGTGCTGTGTAACGAATTGTGTACAAATAGTGAAATCCTAATGTATAGATTATAATTGTGACTTTTACAATTTGTTGTTTCACAGCAAGAAAGGTGTGGGTTTCCTCCAGGTGCTCCAGTTTCCTCCAACAGTACAAAAACATGCAGTCAGGTGAACTGGAGCCCAGTGAATTGCACCCACACAGAGACCCTGACCAGGATAAAGACGTGGTAAAACAATGAATGAATTTAACTGTGCTGTTTTGGTGCATGAAGTTTCATTAAATCATTGTATTTTAATTAATAATAATAGTAAATGATAATAATAATAATTATGATAATATTAATGATAATAATGATAAAAATAATGATAATATAATAATAATAATAAATGATACTATTAATGATAATAATAATAATGATAATAATAATGATAATAATTATAATAATAATGATAATATAAATGATAATGATATTAATGGTAATAATTATAATAATAATGATAATATAAATGATAATGATATTAATGGTAATAATTATAATAATAATGTTAATAATAATAATAAGGTGTGTGGTGAATAATGAAAGCCTTTACAGGGTCCTGGATGCTGTACAGTCAGTAAAAAATGGACGGTATTATCCCCGAGCTGTCAGCACATGGATATTTAATCTTTTATATATAACAGCACAGGAGATTTAAAGGTCAGGTTCCACACCTGAGGAACCGTTTTAAAGGTCAAAGCCTTTATTCAGCATTATCAGTCATTTTAGCTTTTATTTTATTCACATTACAGTACTGTATTATTGAGAGAACAGTGATAAACTTCAGTGTAAATATATTACAGGATTAAATAAAGCAGCCGGCTTACAGGAGCACGATCAGCAAGTTCATTACAGTCCGTATACAAAAGTGTAATGAGGATAAACTGATGAATACGTCTTATTATAACCAGCATTAAATATTTACAGTCAGATTTTCTCACCTCGTCTGTTTTATTATAGGAGCAGAACAACTAAAGTCAGTCCAGCCTCTACACCCATCAATCACAAAGAAAATACAGGAGGAGGAATGTAAACGAACAAGCTGCTCCTAGAGGCACAAGCTTACCAGGACGGGCTCTCAGGTAGGGAAAAAAAACCTTCAAACTAACAGGTACAGGTGATTTAGCCACATCAGTTTGTACACAAATTTAATGATAGAATTGTTTTCATTAGTTTGGACAAGGCCCATTCCTCTTTTAGAATTAGATCCATACAGATACGGTCTGCATGAGTCTGTGGAGCTGTATAAACCAGCGTACACACCAGAGAGTGAGCTTTAAAACACGCTGCTTTGTTTCTATCAACAACGTTTATTTTATTATTTTAGTTTATTCTGATATTCACACCAGTGTAGATGAGTCAGAGACATTTCAGGCTGTAATAACAAGCGAACACAATAGCTCGAGGTGGTGTGTGTGTGTGTGTGGGGGGGGGGGGGTCGGACTGTAATGAGAGGGAAGCGAAGCATCGAGCTGCTGTGTGTGCGCTCCCTGGAGCACCTAGCATCAAAAAGAGGCAGAGAACAAAGGAGCGAGGGTGCGAAAACATGAGCCAAAATAACAACAGTCAATAGGTGCATCCATACGCATTCAAACATCCTATAGAAACACAGATATTAATATAGAGTTTAGCTTTACTGAAAAGCTTGTCTAGTAGATGTTGCAACATGACTGTGGGGATTTGCTTCCACTGGACCTCTAGTCAGGTGTACCTGCTTCATAATCTGCATTTCAATTGACCCCAACAGTAGATGTTTTTGAGGTCCGTTCCTTCACATCAAACACAGCAAACAAGAAAACAACCCCATATCTATATTCCTCCTCCACCAGACTTCACAGATCCCTTACCATGTGCTCTTGAGTATGAGTATGATTACATTTATGGCATTTAGCAGCTTTTATTCTTGCTCAGGGGCCCAACAGTGGTGACCACTGTCCCCTAATTAAGTCTCGTTAAGCATTATAGGTGGAGCCTGTGTGCTGATATAAATTTTCCTCTCAGTTTAGTCATATCCGATTCCCTGATGGTATTCCCCTCTACTGCTGCAGACCTCCATCCTGTCTGAGGAGGGTCGTGACTAAGACACGCCCCCTCCGACACATACGGAGACTCGTATTGCGCACAGAGAGTCACTCACTGATCTCCATTATCTCCCGACTCTGTGTAGTACTATCGATCAGCCAGCAGAGGGCGTATTTTTCTGACTAGCCAATCATTGTCCATCACTGGTGTTCTAGTGTGTTTTAACTCTTTATTGGGATTTAAGCTGGATATGAAGCGAAAAAGTGAATTGTTTGTAATGAGGCATTCTGCCTGTCCACACACTGTGGGGAGCTGTGCTGTAATCTGCCCCTCCTGCACACCGCCGTATCAGGCATAAATATC